>NC_056744.1:986808779-987068779 GCF_019279795.1 Protopterus annectens
GTTACCGTATCTAACATGGTGCAGTGGTGAGTTTTAAGTTTGACATCTGGTTAACCTATCTAACATATGGTGTAGTGGTGAGTTTTAAGTCTGACATCTGGTTACAGTATCTAACATATGGTGTAGTGGGGAGTTTTAAGTCTGACATCTGGTTACAGTTTCTAACATGGTGCAGTGGGGAGTTTTAAGTTTGACATCTGGTTGCAGTATCTAACATATGGTGTAGTGGTGAGTTTTAAGTCTGACATCTGGTTACAGTATCTAACATGGTGTAGTGAGGAGTTTTAAGTTTGACATCTGGTTACAGTATCTAACATGGTGTAGTGAGGAGTTTTAAGTTTGACATCTGGTTACGGTATCTAGCATATGGTGCAGTGGGGAGTTTTAAGTTTGACATCTGGTTACCGTATCTAACATATGGTGTAGTGGTGAGTTTTAAGTCTGACATCTGGTTACAGTATCTAACATGGTGTAGTGGGGAGTTTTAAGTTTGACATCTGGTTACAGTATCTAACCTGGTGTAGTGGGGAGTTTTAAGTCTGACATCTGGTTACAGTATCTAACCTGCTGTAGTGGGGAGTTTTAAGTTTGACATCTGGTTACAGTATCTAACCTGGTGTAGTGGGGAGTTTTAAGTCTGACATCTGGTTACAGTATCTAACCTGGTGTAGTGGGGAGTTTTAAGTCTGACATTTGGTTACAGTATCTAACATGGTGTAGTGAGGAGTTTTAAGTTTGACATCTGGTTACAGTATCTAACATATGGTGTAGTGGTGAGTTTTAAGTCTGACATCTGGTTACAGTATCTAACATGGTGTAGTGGGGAGTTTTAAGTTTGACATCTGGTTACAGTATCTAACCTGGTGTAGTGGGGTGTTTTAAGTTTGACATCTGGTTACAGTATCTAACCTGGTGTAGTGGGGAGTTTTAAGTCTGACATCTGGTTACAGTATCTAACATGGTGTAGTGAGGAGTTTTAAGTTTGACATCTGGTTGCAGTATCTAACATATGGTGTAGTGGGGAGTTTTAAGTTTGACATCTGGTTACAGTATCTAACATGGTGTAGTGGGGAGTTTTAAGTTTGACATCTGGTTACAGTATCTAACATGGTGTAGTGGGGAGTTTTAAGTCTGACATCTGGTTACAGTATCTAACATGGTGTAGTGGGGAGTTTTAAGTCTGACATCTGGTTACAGTATCTAACATGTTGCAGTGGGGAGTTTTAAGTCTGACATCTGGTTACAGTATCTAACATATGGTGTAGTGGGGAGTTTTAAGTTTGACATCTGGTTACAGTATCTAACATATGGTGTAGTGGGGAGTTTTAAGTCTGACATCTGGTTACAGTATCTAACATGTTGCAGTGGGGAGTTTTAAGTTTGACATCTGGTTACAGTATCTAACATGGTGTAGTGGGGAGTTTTAAGTCTGACATCTGGTTACAGTATCTAACATGGTGTAGTGGGGAGTTTTAAGTTTGACATCTGGTTACTGTAGCTAACATATGGTGTAGTGGGGAGTTTTAAGTCTGATATCTGGTTACAGTATCTAACATGGTGTAGTGGGGAGTTTTAAGTCTGATAATTGGTTACAATATCTAACATATGGTGTAGTGGGGAGTTTTAAGTCTGACATCTGGTTACAGTATCTAACATGTTGCAGTGGGGAGTTTTAAGTCTGACATCTGGTTACAGTATCTAACATGTTGCAGTGGGGAGTTTTAAGTCTGACATCTGGTTAACCTATCTAACATATGGTGTAGTGGGGAGTTTTAAGTCTGACATCTGGTTACTGTATCTAACATATGGTGTAGTGGGGAGTTTTAAGTCTGACATCTGGTTACAGTATCTAACATGGTGTAGTGGGGAGTTTTAAGTTTGACATCTGGTTACAGTATCTAACATGGTGTAGTGGGGAGTTTTAAGTCTGACATCTGGTTACAGTATCTAACATGGTATAGTGGTGAGTTTTAAGTCTGATAATTGGTTAACCTATCTAACATATGGTGTAGTGGGGAGTTTTAAGTCTGACATCTGGTTACAGTATCTAACATGGTGTAGTGGGGAGTTTTAAGTCTGACATCTGGCTACAGTATCTAACATATGTTGTAGTGGGGAGTTTTAAGTCTGGTATCTGGTTACTGTATCTAACATATGGTGTAGTGGGCAGTTTTAAGTCTGATATCTGGTTACAATATCTAACATGGTATAGTGGGGAGTTTTAAGTTTGACATCTGGTTGCAGTATCTAACATATGGTGCAGTGGGTAGTTTTAAGTTTGACATCTGGTTACAGTATCTAACATATGGTGTAGTGGGGAGTTTTAAGTATGACATCTGGTTACAGGATCTAACATGGTGTAGTGGGGAGTTTTAATTCTGATAATTGGTTAAAGTATCTAACATATGGTTTAGTGGGGAGTTTTAAGTCTGACATCTGGTTACAGTATCTAATATGCTGCAGTGGTGAGTTTTAAGTTTGACATCTGGTTACAGTATCTAACATGGTGCAGTGGTGAGTTTTAAGTTTGACATCTGGTTACCGTATCTAACATATGGTGTAGTGGGGAGTTTTAAGTTTGACATCTGGTTACTGTATCTAACATATGGTGTAGTGGGCAGTTTTAAGTCTGATATCTGGTTACAATATCTAACATGGTATAGTGGGGAGTTTTAAGTTTGACATCTGGTTACAGTATCTAACATGACAAAATCACCAAAAATACAGCAGCTAGAGGTCCAGTCAACAGCGTAAAAAAATAAAAACGTAAAAGATAAATCACCATATACCGCTGTCGCTGTAGGCAATCTGCAAATTCACATAAATTAAAATGCACCTCCGTGTATCAAAAGTACTGCCCATACGCAAGAAAAAGTTAACAGAGGCAAAACGCCACAACGCACTGTTCCGTTTCAAGGTTCCGCTAATGCAAGAACATAGCAGTTGCCACAGTTCAAATACCTGCGTAAGTTTTTCGTATGCTCACCAAGAATGCTTCAGTACTGAAAAGAAAACTTAGGTACAAGTCAATCCTAGAGACCACAATGCCAAAATAAATCCAGTATACTGCTCCAACTCAGGAAATTGCAGTCGGTAATTCCAAGAGTAAAAAATCAGCTTTATTAACAGAACAAGTAAGCGCTTTTGCCGTTAGGCTTTCTCAAACTCTGCAAAGACACAAGTTTGCAGTCATTTAAATAATTAATTCTAATCAATGATAGGTGGACCATAAATTCAAATTTTAAAGCGCCACTGACTAAAATACAACATGCTTTTATATTTACACATAAAAGGAAATGCAAAACGTGATTATCTTTTGTGTAAAAAAGCAGACAACTTTAAAAGCATTATCAAAACTTATTCACAACAAATACATGGACAACATTTTAAAAATTATGTAAAACTTTGTGGCATAAATGTATTTAACATAAAAATGTTAACAAGTTAAAAAGCATATTGGAATCGTGCAAAGCCACTGTTACCAAACAAACATGCCTAATCTATTTATACAATAAAAAGCTTATTAAATACTCTATGCAATGATGCCATAGCAACAGAACACATCGGTGTCGATGAGAAAATTGATTTACTGTCACTGATGTGCATAACAAGGGTAAACTAATCTATACAAAAGAAAAAAGGGGGGAAAAACATGTGAGGAATGAATGGTATGTGTGTAAAGCATGAGGAATGTGCCTAGAAACAAATATATCTCTCTACGTTCTATCCACATCTGAGACCTGATCACCTTATAAATGAAAAATGAATGAATAAATATGAAGAAATATATTTAATCAAATAGTGTGGAGTAGATCATTAAAATATCCGAAAAAATATATATACATGTATATATATATATATATATATATCTAGAAAAAATATATATACACAATAAATAGGATGTCCCTAACTATCTTCTTTGTCTGTAAACCCTTCTACCCTTCAACACCGGTTTGATATGAACTTTGTCATTGAGGCCTGGTGGTTCATCGGCTCTACACCTGACTATCCACCTAAGTTCACATTCAAGAGTCCTATTAATTAGGTCACCTCCTCTTGGACCAGGAACTAGATGTTGTATAACTGTGTAATTAAAAGTATGCTCAGAACCTGATATTCTGCAATGCTTAGCTAGAGCATTGAAATCTGAAGCTTTTCTGATATGATAATTATGTTCCCTTATGCGGTCTTTAAATGCCCTATTGGTTTTCCCTATATAAAATGAGGGGCACGCTTTGCACCTCGCTAGATATACCAAGTTTCTACTATTACAATTAGTATTGGTGTTGAAATAAAACGTGTATCCACTGACTGGGTGCACAAACGTAAGGTCCTCATTAATAAAAACACAATGGTTGCACATGCCGCATGGTACAGTATTCAAATTCATTTTCATCTTATGATGCTTATTACCTCCAAACTTAGGCCTACATAATAATCTTTGGAGGTTAGGTTTATTCCTATGGGTGACCCTGGGTCTAGGTCCCACTATCTTAGCAATTTCACCATCTGAAAGTAGGATGTCCCAATTTTTAGCAAACATATTTTTAATCTCTCTAGTGTCTGTGGTGTATGATACTATCGGGCCCACTGTTATTACTCCAGTATCTGATGCCTCATCCACTTGCCCTAAAACTTCAGAGAAATATGGTCTAGCCTTGGTTGACCGTAGTTCATGTACTTCTGATAAGACTTTTTCTATTAGCACCTGATCATAACCCCTCTCTACAAACCTTTTCCTTAAATCTTCTATTTCTCTGTAATAACATTCATCCACTGGGTTATATCTGGATGCTCTCATGAATTGACCTTTTAGAATATTACGAAAAACATGTGTGGGGTGCATACTACCCCTATAAAGTAATGTATTACGATGGCATAGCTTGCGATGGATGGAAGTATTTAAAAGTCCATTGTCAAGCTTATACACTTCTATATCAAGGTAGGAAATCCTATTCTCTGAACTGTTTAAGGTGAATTTTAAAAAGTCAGTAGAAGAATTCATAGTGCTCACAAAAACATGTAAGGAGTCCATGTCCCCAAACCAAAGAAGGAAGAGGTCATCCACAAATCTGCGGTATAACCCCACAAACTCCTTGAACATGGTCAACTTGTAAAGGAAGTTGTCTTCCCAAGCGGCTATAACAAGGTTGGCGTAGCTATTGGCACAAGATGTGCCCATAGCTACGCCATCCCTTTGCAAATAGTAATCCTTCCCAAATATAAACACATTGTTGGACAAAACCATTTCAAGGTATAAGGTGATCAAATCTATCTTATCTATAGTGAAATCTGAATGTTCTCGTAGATATTGTTGTATGGATGTAATACCTATATCATTGGGAATCACCGTAAATAAACTTACAATGTCCAAGGTAACCAAAAGATATTCCTTCCCCTCTTCCAGGCCACTAGTTTATGAATACAAATCCAATAAGAACTGTTTGCTGTCTCTGAGTATGTGTTCATTCCTATCTACCAATGGTCTCAACGTAGTTTCCACATAAATAGAAAGTGGCTCAGTCACCCACCCCTGTCCAGAGACTATCTGTCTCAGGGGGGGGTCTGTACGGGATTTATGTACCTTGGGCAGCCCCTGTATAACAGGGATAACTGGATGCTCTACTTTAAAGTAAAGGTATAATTCCTCAGTAATACTTGAAGACATAAGTAAATCATCAAGTGTAAAATACACATCAAAAATTTTTTGTCCTACTATCCCCTGATCAATTCTATCATAGAACTTATCATCACTCAAAAGTAAAGTCATGCGTTCAATATAATCAGTTGTATCCATTAACACAATAGGGCCCCCTTTGTCAGCTGGTCTTATTGTGAGCATGTCATCATTCCTCAGGTCCCTTAAAGCCTGTCTTTGTTTGTAGTTCAAATTCTGTCTATATTTCATATGTGCCTGTGTGTGAAAAAAATTGTGTATATCATTTTCCATGACATTACCGAATACTTCTAGCACCGGATGTAGCTGAGGTATAAAAGTACTATTAGTCTTAAAGCGTGGTGCTTGATTATTATATTCATCCAAACCAAAATCCAATTTTAACTGTGTTTTTCTGGTAAACATTTTTGTGTCAATCACTAAGTCTACAACATCGTCACCACAGGTAGGTATAAAACTTAAACCCCTATTTAGGACATATTCTTCATGCATGGTGAGCACCCTGTTGGAGAGGTTAACAATTAATGTGGAGTCCTCTCCCACATCTTCTTGAGTGTGGGGCCATTGTAATCCTCCATAGACCCCTTTCTTTTGTGCCTGCCCCTGCTCATTGAACGTTGTCTTCCTATATGTTGTCCTACTGCTATAGGGAAAGGGACATTGACATTCTCTGCCAACTCATTGTTTGGTTTGTTCCCTAGTACCACTTTGGGTCTAACTACCATATCATTAGAATTCTCTACACCTTGTTCATCAGGTAGTGAATCAACTACATGTTCTCTGCTCTGTGCTTGTATAGCTGAGCAGACAGTCTGCCCAGGAGGAACATTATGATTTCCTGCCTCAGGTAAAACAACTACCCCTTGTATGTGCTGCTCTTGTGTCGTATTAGTAGTTCTTGAAGTATCATTCGCATAAACTGTTTGGATACTATTATTAGATGTTCTAGTGTCAGTGTCAGAGTTTCTAGAAGGTTATACCGTTGGTACTCGTACATTCATCCTTGAATCATGTGTGATATGACTACTACGGAAGTTGGAAGCTGTATTGGGACCAGTCCTATTTTGTTCCCTAGGCCAAGTAAACACTTGGTTACTACTGAAATCCCTAACATCCCTACAAATTTTCACTTTTTTCTGCTCAATTAGACGTTTCTCATATAGGAAGACGTCATCAATCACCCGTTCCACCTGATTACACATTTGTACAGAAATACATTTCTTATTCACTTTTTGAAAGCAATCATTAACATGTTTTTTTAACAATTCTTCTTCTGGACTATGATATTCTATTAATAATTTCATATAACTATAGCTCAACTCAATGTTAAGTTGCTGCCATTTAAAAAGAAGGTCAGGGAATCTGTTCCCTGAAGTGGGCATCTTTAAAATACGAAGCCCACGAGGTACAATTTTCTTCATAAGACATGCTTCAAAATATTGTCTCTGTACTTGCAGTTTCTTAAGTTTCATGAAAGCAACTTCAAGTTCTTGTAAGTCATCCATAATATTTATAGACGGATTGATGGTTTCCATATTATCTCCTGGGTTGAGGTTCGGTTGATAGTCCAATAAAACATTCTCATCTCCAGTTAAGCAAGCTCGAAATCGTGATACACCCTTGTTAATAATCTCCTGTTGCATCAAAGGTGGAACATATGGTAGTTCAATATTTGCTGTAGTAACATTTGCCATGTCCGCCTGCTGCTGTATAAGTAAATACACCAAATATGACAAAATCACCAAAAATACAGCAGCTAGAGGTCCAGTCAACAGCGTAAAAAAATAAAAACGTAAAAGATAAATCACCATATACGCTGTCGCTGTAGGCAATCTGCAAATTCACATAAATTAAAATGCACCTCCGTGTATCAAAAGTACTGCCCATACGCAAAGAAAAGTTAACAGAGGCAAAAGCATACAACGCACTGTTCCGTTTCAAGGTTGCGCTAATGCAAGAACATAGCAGTTGCCACAGTTCAAATACCTGCGTAAGTTTTTCATATGCTCACCAAGAATGCTTCAGTATTGAAAAGAAAACTTAGGTACAAGTCAATCCTAGAGACCACAATGCCAAAATAAATCCAGTATACTGCTCCAACTCAGGAAATTGCAGTCGGTAATTCCAAGAGTAAAAAATCAGCTTTATTAACAGAACAAGTAAGCGCTTTCGCCGTTAGGCTTTCTCAAACTCTACAAAGACACAAGTTTGCAGTCATTTAAATAATTAATTCTAATCAATGATAGGTGGACCATAAATTCAAATTTTAAAGCGCCACTGACTAAAATACAACATGCTTTTATATTTACACATAAAAGGAAATGCAAAACGTGATTATCTTTTGTGTAAAAAAGCAGACAACTTTAAAAGCATTATCAAAACTTATTCACAACAAATACATGGACAACATTTTAAAAATTATGTAAAACTTTGTGGCATAAATGTATTTAACATAAAAATGTTAACAAGTTAAAAAGCATATTGGAATCGTGCAAAGCCACTGTTACCAAACAAACATGCCTAATCTATTTATACAATAAAAAGCTTATTAAATACTCTATGCAATGATGCCATAGCAACTGAACACATCAGTGTCTATGAAAAAATTAATTTACTGTCACTGATGTGCATAACAAGGGTAAACTAATCTATACAAAAGAAAAAAGGGGGGAAAAACATGTGAGGAATGAATGGTATGTGTGTAAAGCATGAGGAATGTGCCTAGAAACAAATATATCTCTCTACGTTCTATCCACATCTGAGACCTGATCACCTTATAAATGAAAAATGAATGAATAAATATGAAGAAATATATTTAATCAAATAGTGTGGAGTAGATCAATTTGAATTTATGGTCCACCTATCATTGATTAGAATTAATTATTTAAATGACTGCAAACTTGTGTCTTTGTAGAGTTTGAGAAAGCCTAACGGCGAAAGCGCTTACTTGCTCTGTTAATAAAGCTGATTTTTTACTCTTGGAATTACCGACTGCAATTTCCTGAGTTGGAGCAGTATACTGGATTTATTTTGGCATTGTGGTCTCTAGGATTGACTTGTACCTAAGTTTTCTTTTCAATACTGAAGCATTCTTGGTGAGCATACGAAAAACTTACGCAGGTATTTGAACTGTGGCAACTGCTATGTTCTTGCATTAGCGCAACCTTGAAACGGAACAGTGCGTTGTGGCGTTTTGCCTCTGTTAACTTTTTCTTGCGTATGGGCAGTACTTTTGATACACGGAGGTGCATTTTAATTTATGTGAATTTGCAGATTGCCTACAGCGACAGCGGTATATGGTGATTTATCTTTTACGTTTTTATTTTTTTACGCTGTTGACTGGACCTCTAGCTGCTGTATTTTTGGTGATTTTGTCATATTTGGTGTATTTACTTATACAGCAGCAGGCGGACATGGCAAATGTTACTACAGCAAATATTGAACTACCATATGTTCCACCTTTGATGCAACAGGAGATTATTAACAAGGGTGTATCACGATTTCGAGCTTGCTTAACTGGAGATGAGAATGTTTTATTGGACTATCAACCGAACCTCAACCCAGGAGATAATATGGAAACCATCAATCCGTCTATAAATATTACGGATGACTTACAAGAACTTGAAGTTGCTTTCATGAAACTTAAGAAACTGCAGGTACAGAGACAATATTTTGAAGCATGTCTTATGAAGAAAATTGTACCTCGTGGGCTTCGTATTTTAAAGATGCCCACTTCAGGGAACAGATTCCCTGACCTTCTTTTTAAATGGCAGCAACTTAACATTGAGTTGAGCTATAGTTATATGAAATTATTAATAGAATATCATAGTCCAGAAGAAGAATTGTTAAAAAAACATGTTAATGATTGCTTTCAAAAAGTGAATAAGAAATGTATTTCTGTACAAATGTGTAATCAGGTGGAACGGGTGATTGATGACGTCTTCCTATATGAGAAACGTCTAATTGAGCAGAAAAAAGTGAAAATTTGTAGGGATGTTAGGGATTTCAGTAGTAATCAAGTGTTTACTTGGCCTAGGGAACAAAATAGGACTGGTCCCAATACAGCTTCCAACTTCCGTAGTAGTCATATCACACATGATACAAGGATGAATGTACGAGTACCAACGGTACAACCTTCTAGAAACTCTGACACTGACACTAGAACATCTAATAATAGTATCCAAACAGTTTATGGGAATGATACTTCAAGAACTACTAATACGACACAAGAGCAGCACGTACAAGGGGTAGTTGTTTTACCTGAGGCAGGAAATCATAATGTTCCTCCTGGGCAGACTGTCTGCTCAGCTATACAAGCACAGAGCAGAGAACATGTAGTTGATTCACTACCTGATGAACAAGGTGTAGAGAATTCTAATGATATGGTAGTTAGACCCAAAGTGGTACTAGGGAACAAACCAAACAATGAGTTGGCAGACAATGTCAATGTCCCTTTCCCTATAGCAGTAGGACAACATATAGGAAGACAACGTTCAATGAGCAGGGGCAGGCACAAAAGAAAGGGGTCTATGGAGGATTACAATGGCCCCACACTCAAGAAGATGTGGGAGAGGACTCCACATTAATTGTTAACCTCTCCAACAGGGTGCTCACCATGCATGAAGAATATGTCCTAAATAGGGGTTTAAGTTTTATACCTACCTGTGGTGACGATGTTGTAGACTTAGTGATTGACACAAAAATGTTTACCAGAAAAACACAGTTAAAATTGGATTTTGGTTTGGATGAATATAATAATCAAGCACCACGCTTTAAGACTAATAGTACTTTTATACCTCAGCTACATCCGGTGCTAGAAGTATTCGGTAATGTCATGGAAAATGATATACACAATTTTTTTCACACACAGGCACATATGAAATATAGACAGAATTTGAACTACAAACAAAGACAGGCTTTAAGGGACCTGAGGAATGATGACATGCTCACAATAAGACCAGCTGACAAAGGGGGCCCTATTGTGTTAATGGATACAACTGATTATATTGAACGCATGACTTTACTTTTGAGTGATGATAAGTTCTATGATAGAATTGATCAGGGGATAGTAGGACAAAAAATTTTTGATGTGTATTTTACACTTGATGATTTACTTATGTCTTCAAGTATTACTGAGGAATTATACCTTTACTTTAAAGTAGAGCATCCAGTTATCCCTGTTATACAGGGGCTGCCCAAGGTACATAAATCCCGTACAGACCCCCCCCTGAGACAGATAGTCTCTGGACAGGGGTGGGTGACTGAGCCACTTTCTATTTATGTGGAAACTATGTTGAGACCATTGGTAGATAGGAATGAACACATACTCAGAGACAGCAAACAGTTCTTATTGGATTTGTATTCATATACTAGTGGCCTGGAAGAGGGGAAGGAATATCTTTTGGTTACCTTGGACATTGTAAGTTTATTTACTGTGATTCCCAATGATATAGGTATTACATCCATACAACAATATCTATGAGAACATTCAGATTTCACTATAGATAAGATAGATTTGATCACCTTATACCTTGAAATGGTTTTGTCCAACAATGTGTTTATATTTGGGAAGGATTACTATTTGCAAAGGGATGGCGTAGCTATGGGCACATCTTGTGCCAATAGCTACGCCAACCTTGTTATAGCCGCTTGGGAAGACAACTTCCTTTACAAGTTGACCATGTTCAAGGAGTTTGTGGGGTTATACCGCAGATTTGTGGATGACCTCTTCCTTCTTTGGTTTGGGGACATGGACTCCTTACATGTTTTTGTGAGCACTATGAATTCTTCTACTGACTTTTTAAAATTCACCTTAAACAGTTCAGAGAATAGGATTTCCTACCTTGATATAGAAGTGTATAAGCTTGACAATGGACTTTTAAATACTTCCATCCATCGCAAGCTATGCCATCGTAATACATTACTTTATAGGGGTAGTATGCACCCCACACATGTTTTTCGTAATATTCTAAAAGGTCAATTCATGAGAGCATCCAGATATAACCCAGTGGATGAATGTTATTACAGAGAAATAGAAGATTTAAGGAAAAGGTTTGTAGAGAGGGGTTATGATCAGGTGCTAATAGAAAAAGTCTTATCAGAAGTACATGAACTACGGTCAACCAAGGCTAGACCATATTTCTCTGAAGTTTTAGGGCAGGTGGATGAGGCATCAGATACTGGAGTAATAACAGTGGGCCCGATAGTATCATACACCACAGACACTAGAGAGATTAAAAATATGTTTGCTAAAAATTGGGACATCCTACTTTCAGATGGTGACATTGCTAAGATAGTGGGACCTAGACCTAGGGTCACCCATAGGAATAAACCTAACCTCCAAAGATTATTATGTAGGCCTAAGTTTGGAGGTAATAAGCATCATAAGATGAGAATGAATTTGAATACTGTACCATGCGGCATGTGCAACCATTGTGTTTTTATTAATGAGGACCTTACGTTTGTGCACCCAGTCAGTGGATACACGTTTTATTTCAACACCAATACCAATTGTAATAGTAGAAACTTGGTATATCTAGCGAGGTGCAAAGCGTGCCCCTCATTTTATATAGGGAAAACCAATAGGGCATTTAAAGACCGCATAAGGGAACATAATTATCATATCAGAAAAGCTTCAGATTTCAATGCTCTAGCTAAGCATTGCAGAATATCAGGTTCTGAGCATACTTTTAATTACACAGTTATACAACATCTAGTTCCTGGTCCAAGAGGAGGTGACCTAATTAATAGGACTCTTGAATGTGAACTTAGGTGGATAGTCAGGTGTAGAGCCGATGAACCACCAGGCCTCAATGACAAAGTTGAAGGGTAGAAGGGTTTACAGACCAAGAAGATAGTTAGGGACATCCTATTTATTGTGTATATATATTTTTTCTAGATATATATATATATATATAAATATACATGTATATATATTTTTTCGGATATTTTAATGATCTACTCCACACTATTTGATTAAATATATTTCTTCATATTTATTCATTCATTTTTCATTTATAAGGTGATCAGGTCTCAGATGTGGATAGAACGTAGAGAGATATATTTGTTTCTAGGCACATTCCTCATGCTTTACACACATACCATTCATTCCTCACATGTTTTTCCCCCCTTTTTTCTTTTGTATAGATTAGTTTACCCTTGTTATGCACATCAGTGACAGTAAATCAATTTTCTCATCGACACCGATGTGTTCTGTTGCTATGGCATCATTGTATAGAGTATTTAATAAGCTTTTAATTGTATAAATAAATTAGGCATGTTTGTTTGGTAACAGTGGCTTTGCACGATTCCAATATGTTTTTAACTTGTTAACATTTTTATGTTAAATACATTTATGCCACAAAATTTTACATAATTTTTAAAATGTTGTCCATGTATTTGTTGTGAATAAGTTTTGATAATGCTTTTAAAGTTGTCTGCTTTTTTACACAAAAGATAACCACGTTTTGCATTTCCTTTTATGTGTAAATATAAAAGCATGTTGTATTTTAGTCAGTGGCGCTTTAAAATTTGAATTTATGGTCCACCTATCATTGATTAGAATTAATTATTTAAATGACTGCAAACTTGTGTCTTTGTAGAGTTTGAGAAAGCCTAACGGCGAAAGCGCTTACTTGTTCTGTTAATAAAGCTGATTTTTTACTCTTGGAATTACCGACTGCAATTTCCTGAGTTGGAGCAGTATACTGGATTTATTTTGGCATTGTGGTCTCTAGGATTGACTTGTACCTAAGTTTTCTTTTCAGTACTGAAGCATTCTTGGTGAGCATACGAAAAACTTACGCAGGTATTTGAACTGTGGCAACTGCTATGTTCTTGCATTAGCGCAACCTTGAAACGGAACAGTGCGTTGTGGCGTTTTGCCTCTGTTAACTTTTTCTTGCGTATGGGCAGTACTTTTGATACACGGAGGTGCATTTTAATTTATGTGAATTTGCAGATTGCCTACAGCGACAGCGGTATATGGTGATTTATCTTTTACAGTATCTAACATGGTGCAGTGGTGAGTTTTAAGTTTGACATCTGGTTACCGTATCTAACATATGGTGTAGTGGGGAGTTTTAAGTTTGACATCTGGTTACGGTATCTAACATATGGTGTAGTGGGGAGTTTTAAGTCTGATATCTGGTTACAGTATCTAACATGTTGCAGTGGGGAGTTTTAAGTCTGACATCTGGTTACAGTATCTAACATGTTGCAGTGGTGAGTTTTAAGTTTGACATCTGGTTACAGTATCTAACATGGTGCAGTGGTGAGTTTTAAGTTTGACATCTGGTTACCGTATCTAACATATGGTGTAGTGGGGAGTTTTAAGTCTGACATCTGGTTAACCTATCTAACATATGGTGTAGTGGGGAGTTTTAAGTCTGACATCTGGTTACAGTATCTAACATGGTGTAGTGGGGAGTTTTAAGTCTGACATCTGGTTACAGTATCTAACATGTTGCAGTGGTGAGTTTTAAGTTTGACATCTGGTTACAGTATCTAACATGTTGCAGTGGTGAGTTTTAAGTTTGACATCTGGTTACAGTATCTAACATGGTGTAGTGGGGAGTTTTAAGTCTGACATCTGGTTACAGTATCTAACATGGTGTAGTGGGGAGTTTTAAGTCTGACATCTGGTTACAGTATCTAACATGTTGCAGTGGGGAGTTTTAAGTTTGACATCTGGTTAACCTATCTAACATATGGTGGAGTGGGGAGTTTTAAGTCTGACATCTGGTTAACCTATCTAACATATGGTGTAGTGGGGAGTTTTAAGTCTGACATCTGGTTAACCTATCTAACATATGGTGTAGTGGGGAGTTTTAAGTCTGACATCTGGTTAACCTATCTAACATATGGTGTAGTGGGGAGTTTTAAGTCTGACATCTGGTTAACCTATCTAACATATGGTGTAGTGGGGAGTTTTAAGTCTGACATCTGGTTACGGTATCTAGCATATGGTGTAGTGGGGAGTTTTAAGTCTGACATCTGGTTACCGTATCTAACATATGGTGCAGTGGGGAGTTTTAAGTCTGACATCTGGTTACAGTATCTAACATGGTGTAGTGGGGAGTTTTAAGTCTGACATCTGGTTACAGTATCTAACATGTTGCAGTGGGGAGTTTTAAGTTTGACATCTGGTTACAGTATCTAACATGGTGTAGTGGGGAGTTTTAAGTTTGACATCTGGTTACAGTATCTAACATGTTGCAGTGGGGAGTTTTAAGTCTGACATCTGGTTACAGTATCTAACATGTTGCAGTGGGGAGTTTTAAGTTTGACATCTGGTTACAGTATCTAACATGTTGCAGTGGGGAGTTTTAAGTTTGACATCTGGTTACAGTATCTAACATGGTGTAGTGGGGAGTTTTAAGTTTGACATCTGGTTACAGTATCTAACCTGGTGCAGTGGGGAGTTTTAAGTTTGACATCTGGTTACAGTATCTAACATGGTGTAGTGGGGAGTTTTAAGTTTGACATCTGGTTGCAGTATCTAACATATGGTGCAGTGGGGAGTTTTAAGTTTGACATCTGGTTACCGTATCTAACATATGGTGTAGTGGGGAGTTTTAAGTCTGACATCTGGTTACAGTATCTAACATGGTGTAGTGGGGAGTTTTAAGTCTGACATCTGGTTACAGTATCTAACATGGTGTAGTGGGGAGTTTTAAGTCTGATAATTGGTTACAGTATCTAACATATGGTGTAGTGGGGAGTTTTAAGTCTGATATCTGGTTACTGTATCTAACATATGGTATAGTGGGGAGTTTTATGTTTGTCATCTGGTTACAGCATCTAACATACGGCGAAGTAGGGAGTTTTAAGTCTGACATCTGGTTACACTATCTAACATATGGTATAGTGGGGAGTTTTAAGTCTGACATCTGGTTACAGAATCTAACATGGTGTAGTGGGGAGGTTTAAGTCTGATATCTGGTTACAGTATCTAACATGGTGTATTGCGGAGTTTTAAGTCTGATATCTGGTTGCAAGTATCAACATGGCGTAGTGGGGAGTTTTAAGTCTGACATCTGGTTACAGTATCTAACATGGTGTAGTGAGGAGGTTTAAGTTTGACATGTGGTTACTGTAGCTAACATATGGTGTAGTGGGGTTTTTAAGTTTGACATCTGGTTACTGCATCTAACATATGGTGTAGTGGGGAATTTTAACTCTGATATCTGGTTACTGTATCTAATATGGTGTAGTGAGGAGTTTTAAGTCTGATATCTGGTTACTGTATCTAACATATGGTGTAGTGGGGAGTTTTAAGTCTGATATCTGGTTACAGTATCTAACATGGTGTAGTGGGGAGTTTTAAGTTCGTCATCTGGTTACAGTATCTAACACGGTGTAGTGGAGAGTTTTAAGTCTGACATCTGGTTACCGTATCTAACATGGTGTAGTAGGGAGTTTTAAGTTTGACATCTGGTTACTATATCTAACATATGGTGTAGTGGGGATTTTTAAATTTGACATCTGGTTACTGCATCTAACATATGGTGTAGAGTGGAATTTTAAGTCTGATATCTGGTTACAGTATCTAACATGGTGTAGTGGGGAGTTTTAAGTCTGATATCTGGTTACAGTATCTAACATGGTGTAGTGGGGAGTTTTAAGTCTGACATCTGGTTACAGTATCTAACATGGTGTAGTGGGGAGTTTTAAGTCTGACATCTGGTTACAGTATCTAACACGGTGTAGTAGGGAGTTTTATGTTTGACATCTGGTTACAGTATCTAGCATGGTGTAGTGGGGAGTTTAAATCTGACATCTGGTTACTGTATCAAACATGGTGTAGTGAGGAGTTTTAAGTCTGACATCTGGTTACAGTATCTAACATGGTGTAGTGGGGAGTTTCAAGTCTGACATCTGGCTACAGTATCTAACATATGTTGTAGTGGGGAGTTTTAAGTCTGGTATCTGGTTACTGTATCTAACATGGTGTAGTGGGGAGTTTTAAGTCTGATATCTGGTTACAGTATCTAACATGGTGTAGTGGGGAGTTTTAAGTTTGACATCTGGTTGCAGTATCTAACATATGGTGCAGTGGGGAGTTTTAAGCGTGACATCTGGTTACAGTATCTAACATATGGTGTAGTGGGGAGTTTTAAGTCTGACATCTGGTTACAGTATCTAACATGGTGTAGTGGGGAGTTTTAAGTCTGACATCTGGCTACAGTATCTAACATATGGTGTAGTGAGGAGTTTTAAGTCTGGTATCTGGTTACAGTCTCTAACATATGGTGTAGTGGGGAGTTTTAAGTCTGACATATGTTTACCATATCTAACATGGTGTAGTGGAGAGTTTTAAATTTGACATCTGGTTACTGTATCTAACATTTGGTGTAGTGGGGAGTTTTAAGTCTGGTATCTGGTTACTGTATCTAACATATGGTGTAATGGGGAGTTTTAAGTCTGATATCTGGTTACAATATTTAACATGTTATAGTGGGGAGTTTTAAGTCTGACATCTGGTTACAGTATCTAACATGGTATAGTGGGGAGATTTAAGTTTGACGTCTGGTTACTGTATCTAACATATGGTGTAGTGGGAAGTTTTAAGTTTGACATCTGGTTACAGTTTCTAACATAAGGTGTAGTGCGGAGTTTTAAGTTTGACATCTGATTACCGTATCTAACATTTGCTGTAGTGGGGTGGTTTAAGTCTGACATCTGGTTACAGTATCTAACATATGGTGTAGTGAGGAGTTTTAAGTTTGACATCTGGTTACAATATCTAGCATATGGTGTAGTGGGGAGTTTTAAGTCTGACATCTGTTTACCGTATCTAACATGTTGTAGTGGAGAGTTTTAAATCTGACATCTGGTTACTGTATCTAACATATGGTGTAGTGAGGATTTTTAAGTTTGACATCTTGTTACTGTATCTAACATATGGTGTAGTGGGGCGTTTTAAGTTTGACATCTGGTTACAATATCTAACATATGGTTTAGTGGGTGTGTGGAATATAATGACATAAAGATTGATGGCTGATAACATTATTGTAACCTGAATGATTAGGACAGATAAAATGGTTGGGAATGGAGAATTTCAATATTCCGGTAGACAAGATGCATGGTTGCTTTCATGTGTGTCTTATACTAGAAATAAATGAATGGCAATGTTATGCTTTATATTTGTAGCATCATCTTCATCATCTACCCGTTTTCCTACATCGGGTTGGGTGTCTTATCAGCTGTCGCCATCTATTTTGATTAAATGTCATTTTCTTACTAATGTCAACAGTCATGCTTGACTGTTGCAGATTTATCTCACAACTTGATTCTTGTAGGATATCTGTTGTAATTGATTGTTTGCTTTGTAGTCTTAACTTTCTGATGGAATTATTTGGTCTCGTTAAAGGTGAGCTAGCTGAAACAAATTCACAAAAAAATAATAATAATAATGCTATAAAGATGCTTAACTGCTTTTTCCTAGTTATTTTTCGGGGAGAATCTCTAACCCATGTCCCTCATGTGCAGAAATACTCCCAGCCACACCCTTGCTACTTAATTAGTAAACGTCCGAGGACATATTACCTTGGGGAAGGTTGTGTGACTTCAGAATTTCTTTAAGTGTTGGGTTGTGGAAGCACAAAGAACTTGCTCTTTAGCAAAAAAAAAAAAAAAAATGTCCATTTGTCCAATAACGGATTTAAGAGATTAAGCCTAGGAATGTACATCAACCCAAAAAATGCAAAGAAGGAGATACTTCAGCTGTAACTTACATGCACTCCAAATTAAATGTGATTTATTTTATTTGAATCCAAACAGAGTAGTTATCTATTCTTTGTTTTGGGTTTATTTCTGACATAAGTTACTGAATGTGTAACTGTAACAGTTGTATTCCTTGCATATTTGGGACAGTAAATGTGATTCCCTGTACTCACAGGTTATTTGGTGAAAAAAGACAAAACTAACATGCTTAAGAATGTCCATATGTTTTAGTTTAGTTTTGCTACTGGTAAATGAACAGAGCTGTACTCTTGGCAGTTTCTTTTTTACATCCTTGCAGAGGCCCATGACAGTCAGTTTGGTTTATATGCATACAGAATAGTTAGCATGCAGTCCATCTTTGCTCACCTTCCACATCTTTATTCTTCTACTAATGCTGTACTTGTAGAGGGTAGTCTTTGTCACAGCATATTTATTTCCTGAGATCAGTAAATTAATGCATGGTCTGCTGAGCCATAGTCAAACTGCAATCCATATCAGCTGGACAGAACCTCCTGGACAATAGACTATTGAACATTTACGCTGATGACCATTTACTTAATGAGGATGAACATAAAGAAGAAAACATGAAAGGATGCTAGAGCAGTCAACAGCTATGCATGTCCCCAGTAACGGAATAACATGTAGAAATGTATAGGGAGGCAGGTTGCTATTCTGTGGTGAAGCAAAAGCAGCATAAACAGGTATTATATAGTGGTGGTCATAGTGTTTGGCCATAGTGGGTGCAATTGATCAAAAGCTCTTTTTTGTTGTGCGTTCACATGGAAATGGCTCTCAGTATTGATAACCTGGGCTAGCTCTGCTTCCATCTACTAGGGACTTGCTCCATTGGAACATAAATGATTACTTTTTTCAAAGAGAGGTGCATCATTTTGCTATGAAATTTGCTTTGCATTCATGTTTTAAATGCAAAAGATGTAACAGATCAGGCTGTATGGAACACTCATCGATGAAAAGTTTTCTGAAATACACAACTGGTTTCAAATCTTGAGTAGTAATCTTGATTCTTTTATATGGTTTAGCATTTTTGACATAACTTTTACTAATTCATTTGTTTTTATGAGGCATCACACTAACTCTTATCTGAGAAAGTAATTGTCCACAGACAACTAAATCACAGAGTATATCCTGGTTTACCTCCTACCAGTAATTTCAGACAATAGTGATAGAGAGAAGCAGGCTAGATGCTTTGTCGGGAGGCATGTAAAGGTCGGGGTCCCTGGTATAGCCGCACTTTGGAGTTTTGTAAGTTATTCTCACAGTCTGCTTGCAGCATATGATTATACTGTGTAGTAAAAGTAACCTGTTACCCATCCCCCTAGAGATACCTAATCCTAATATGTTGGTTATTGTTTTTTTTTTTCCCAGTGGTCACTGATGTGCCAAATAATACAACACAGTCCATCAGAGAAATGAAAAACATGTAATTTATGATTTTCCTTCTCCACATTTAATCTTGCTGTCTACTGAGTATATCTTTAGATCTGGGCTGACACATGTTTAGATGGACATCTAGTTTCTTCTTCTGTGAGTTTATTTGCATTCACTTTTAAAGCCATGTTCAGTGAATGACTACTGAATTCCTAAGTTGCACAGGCAGTTTGGTGGTTGGCATAATGATTAAGATGCTTACTACACACACAAAGTACAGGGTTTGATGCTGCCGTCTGAGTGAAATTGGTTAGGCTTAATGTGGCATATTCGGGTAGCTAGCCCAGTACTTTCCTATGCACATGACTGTTGTCTAGGCCATTCAGTAATAGCAACAACAGAAGCCTATCCACCTTTCTGTTTATTATATTTTTATTTTGTGGAACATTTGCAGTAAATTACTTCAGTGAGGTAAAAGCATCACACCTTATGCGTACCCCAAGCATATATAGGCTTCCCTGTAAGTATTAGAACCTTATTCTACCCCATGGCCTCTATGTGGGAGTTCGCCTAGCTATAAAGGAACATCTACTAGATACTTGGCTTCTTTCTTTTCTTCCAACCAGCTCTCTAACAGGCAAAGCCTGGTACTGTGGACAAATGTTTTGCGTCCATGCCAGCTGGCTTATACTAGTTTGGAAATATTGTGTAGACTGGAAAAGTTTTCAGCTTATTACGAAAAACAATGTCATTGCAAGAACTCATCGTATCTATCACATACTAAACTTGCTGAAGGCATTCATAAGAGATTCACTACAGATCAGACTAATATCTAAGCATACTATAACTGCTTAATACTATAACTGAACATGAATGCTTAAAAAGAGAAAAGTAAAATTAAAAATTCAGTTAAAAGTTCTTAAAACATAATTCATCCTTTTCTCTCACAGTTCTTTCTACCCTTATGAAAATGAAGCATTTAAAAGATGGTTTTAATGGGCAGCCCAAAGCCTTCTTGAATTACAAATGTTGGATTCTGTTATCCAGTACTCACAGCATATTGCAGCGTGTTCTTCTCACAACATGTAAACTTAAAATGTTCATCCCTTTTCTAGGGAATTTCCATGTATATTGAATGCAGTCCAAGGATACAGTCCAGACCATCCTGAGACAGGCAAATTGCTCATTAATCATTGTCTGTTTTGTGCACAGGAAGAGAAGATATGATTTACTGTGTTAAGAAATATGAAAAACAGTAATAGTAAAATTCTGTTTGCTTACATACATTTATATTCTCTGCTAGTATAATATAGTACCATAATATCAAGACGCTTTTTAATAAAGAAAAAAAGAATTTTGACCAAAAGTAAGAAGAGTTATTCCCAGAATGTTAGAGCCCTTGTCACTGAAATAAACAAACATCTCCGGAACTTAATAAAATCCACCAAAGCCATGTCTGAGGCTAAAATGGCTATCCAAGCCAAGGACAATCACAAGGCGTTTTTTAGTTATGTTTGTAATCTCAAAAGCACAATGCAGCAATGCTCTGAGCTGATTGAAAATGATGTTATCTATACTGAGGCTAAGGATATAATGAAACTACTGTCAGATAAATTTAGCTATAACTTTACCTCTCGCTACCCTCCATCTGTCCCCCAAGATATACCTAAAACTGTCTCACCTCCAGCTATTTCTCCAGACCAAGTCCTATAAGTGCTATCAAAAGCTAAAAATACCACACCAGTGGGTTCTGGCAATATTCCTGAATGCATCTTAAGCAGTATGAAGCATGTTTTAGCCACACCACTAAAAATACTGTTCATTCTCAACCTCCATACAGGTTTTATACCAAGCAAATGGAGAGCAACAACATACATTCCCCTGCAAAAGGGAAGACCTTCAACAGACCCAGACAACTACAGACCCATAAGTCTGACCAGCATCATATGCAAAGCCACGTAATGACTTAAAATGGAATTAATCCCGCAGGACATAGAGAACCTCCAAAACACTGGACCTGTCCCAGTTTGGATTTATCAAGGGCAGGTTATGGTTACTCAACCTGGTGGATTTTTTTGAAAAGGTCATTAAAGCAATGGATGAAGGCAAAATGGTAAATAATGCATACCTCGACCTGGCCAAAGCTTTTGACACAATTTCCCACTTAGGCACAGTAGAAAAGCTAAATAGATTGGTAATTAACCCCTGTGTCACCTGCTGGATTGCCAACTGGCTAACAGATAAGACAGAGATAAGGGAAGTTATCTCCACAAAGATACCAGTCACCAAAGAAGTCCCCTAGGTTTCTGTGCTGTAACCTGTCCTGTTTGGCATCTATTTTTCTGAAGAAAAAGCAAATACCAAAGTGCTTTGGCTAAGTTTGCAGATGATTGCAAGCTAAGAGCAGTCACTGAATCCCCAAATGACTTAGCCATCCTGCAGGAAGGTTTTTCTCAAATAAATAACTGGTGCAAAAATCATGGACTGAATCTAAATGCCAAAAAATGCATTATTGTATCATTTGGGAAGTCATCTACCCCAGGGAACTAATTCATTTACAAAACACCCCTGGAAGTTGAAACAGTTGTTTGGAATTTGGGAACACATGTGGGTAATGACCTAACGTTGGATCAACATGTGTCTACTGTTGTAGGAAAGTCCTTCTATAGTCTCAGCTTATACACAGGGGGATAGTGCGTAGATCTAGGGATGTCATTGTCCCACTTTATGCAGCCCTCTTTAGGCCAGTCATTGAATATAATGCCCCCTTTGACATCTGTCTGTCAAGACACATGTGATAACTGGAATACCCACAGAGAGACCTTACTACAAGGATACAAGCCCAAAACAACATGTCCTATGTGGACTGACCCAAAACTCTTTCACTATACATGGTATCCTGCAGACTGCTAAGAAGAGACCTGTGTCTGGCATACAAGGCATCCTCCAACCATTACAGATGGATTTACTGCACATCAACAAGTCACATGGAATCAGAAATGCTCAGTTTAGGGATCTAAACCTCTTCTGCAGCACAAACAGATTGTTTGAAGGGGCAGGTGCATCTTGCAGAGGATACCACTGCTGTGACACAGACTTCTTATCCACATAAAACAAAAGTTAATCCCTGTCCATACTCAAGTGCAACTTAGCTCTATAGATGGAAAACAGAAAATTTACCCAGTACTGCCCCCTGCACTACTAATGGACAGCAGTAGCTTCTATCTGCTTTATCACATGTGTGGGTCCCCTCAAAATGAATTTGGTATGATCCCTGTTATTTTCATTTGAGTTTAATATAATTATTAACCATGGGACGGGAAAGGCCAATCTATAACCAAATGGAATAGTCTATTTCAAACAAAAAAATTAAAACTGGCTTGGCTTAAAATGTCCCTCAAGGGTAGGTAGCCCAGTACTTACCAATGAACCTATGGAAACAGCTAAAGTACCTATATGATAAAGTCCCATTTTTAGCAACCAGTTCATGAGTACAGCTGTTCCTTCTGTCAGCATGTTGTAAACATTTCTATCCAAGCAGTTATTTTATTTTCTGTTCTTCTAAGTTTAGTACAAAGTTTGCAGAAATTCAATGAAAATATCCATATCCTTTGTGAGGAAAATCACATGACCCATCATATTTAGTGCTGGCTAGATGTATGAGTCTTGTATTTAGCACTGGAGTATACCACAGTTAATGATGGTGTTTATGTTGTTGACATAGACTCGGGTTTAGAGAGAAGTGGTCCTCACTTGTGCAGTACTAAATTATGTCTTGTCTGTAGCATGATGTAGCTCACAGCTTATCAGACATGAATTAGGACTAGCATAGTGTTGACACACCAAGGTTGCAAAGAGTAGAACTAGGCAGATCCATTGGATGAGTAGCAAAGCAGAATGACATGGGAGTATCTCTGCAGAATGGCATGTGACCAATGCCACCATCAAGGTAGGCTAGTACAACAGAGCTTATATATGCTCATTCGTACAATGAAATACTACAAAGGTGCTTCTTGCAGTTATTCAGATAACCCAGTGGGGGTCAGTACAGCAATGTGCCAACCCAATTCATCATATAAACAGGGAGGAAAGGGGGGACAGGAAAATAAAAATGGGTAGTATAGCAAGCAGAGGAAAACACACAAGGGTAACACATATTGTACATCAGCAGGTGGGAGAAAAAGGGCAGTTTTTTGTGGGAGAGAACCCCATTTTCAATATGTAGAGATGATGGGTATGTGGGAAAGGTAGTGAGGATTGGATGTTGAGGGACTAGAGGAATAAGGGAAGTGAGCAGAGGCAGAACAACAAACATATTGGATAGTATGCATACTGAAGGTAGGGATAATAATGGATGGACATAGACTGACAGACAGAGGGTGGACAGATGGTGATGGCCAGGGCTAGACAATGACTAAGTTATGTAGGAAAATACATAAGGGATAAGGAAAAACTGGGTGAAGATAAGGCAGGCTCCTTGGATAGGTGCCGAGATTGCCTAGAGGGCAACACAACCAACAGTCACCTCTGTGGCTAATGTTATGGGCAGTTTGTTCCTTTGGTGGCCTAATTATCAGGACCTGCTAGTTGTGTGACTTGACAAGCCATACCAGAATGTACTGCATTGTGCTAAATCAGCTATCCAGTTGTTGGTACACCTCTGTAGATACAAGCCTGTGCAGCAGATACTGGAAGATGATGGAAGACCCCTCCATACTACTCTCAGAAAAGAAGCTTATATCCTCTTCCTGAAAAGTGGCCACAGTGATCCCACCAGGTCACCTTCAGCAGTTTAATCTCCATCTACCTGCTGGGAGGAAAACCAGGTGATTACTAGTGCATCGACAACAGTGGCTTTTGCCACATCAATGTGAGGCAACTGTACTGTTCCACCCCCCCCACCACAACTGAAACTGCGTAGAGACAAGAAAAAGACAACACATTAATACACACATGTGGTACACATGCAAGTGCAGTTTTACCAAGAACTGTCACACATGGCATCCACACCCTGCTACCAGGAGAGTTACTCCATCCTTCTGAGACATCCCGCCATGTTGCACATTCAGTATTCTGTTTCTGTAAACCAAATTATGCATGCATCAGTATACATGTACATCAGGTAACAGAACAGGAAGAGGAAAAATGGTTACAGTACTACTGACTTTCTGTCTTTGTCTGTCTTTCCCTAATCACTACCTTTGAATGATGAAGCAAGTCCAGTTGGCACTGCTGTAGGTCATTGTTCCAATGCAGACATTAAACAACAGAATGAGAGATGACAGTGGGATCACCCATCATCTGGCACACTCATGTTAGGCATTTACTTTGTGCAATGGGTCATTATACTGCCTCAGCAGGGTGTTAGGCAAATCAGTCTCTAAGAAGAACAGAAATATTTTGTGCTGTCTGACACACCAGGCTGGAGACCTGAAGGTTGTAGTATCTGAGGAAACTATGCCAACTCTCTTTGGTTCACTGAAGCAATAAAATGATAGCCCTGTGTACACAAATACATAGTCAGACATTACATGACATTTTACAAGGGACTGTAATGGGGTGTCATTAAAGGTACATAGCTCAGTGCCATGATGTTATGGGTCTAAACATGAACATTGTGATCACAGGTTTCTTTAGTACAGTATCTAATATGGTTATTGCCATCTACAATGGATTGTGCATTACTTTACAGTAGCAACTCAGAGACAGTAGTACTAAATGGTCTTATTAGCATAACAGGTCACTCTAGGAGTCTCTTATTAACATAGTAGAAAGTTTGGGCATTATTCTGCACAAGGACACTTACAGACAAAAAACTCTGGAATACAGGACTTTACATAGTAACTGTGGACTTGGAGATACTAACAGTGGAAGAAGGAAGCCTGCATGGTAATGGAAGGAGTGTTGGGATGCCATGTCCATTACTGTAGAGTCTACATAGTGAGAATATGCAGCACACTACTGGAGTCTGCTAAATAGCTGCAGATTGTTTGGGAAGGGGGGAGTGTTGTTATGTAAAAGACTTCTGCAGTATACCATACCATATCCACATACTGACAATACAGGAGTAATGATGGACTGTTGAGAGGTAACAGCTGGAAAATTTCACCTCCCTTAATAAAGAGATTTTACTGCAGGTCCTCCTCACATACATGGCACGTGCCTCCTTTCCAAATGTGCCGCAGACAAGCTGTATCAGGTGTGGCAAAGAGTAGTGTAGGACATGGAAGCTGCAGGTGGACATTACAGGTCCATACAAATGGTGAGGCAAAGTAAAAGGTACAAGAAATTGCTAAGGGCTTATTCATCACAGGAAATGGACCACTATCAAAATAGAATCTCACAGAATCATAGGTGTTCTTTGCGCTCAAACCTGGGAAGGGGTAACAGATCCTCATGCTCATGGATAGTTTGGCTGTAGGAGATCTGCCAAGAACAGCTACCAGAGTGTCAGTAGGGGGATGCACAAAATTAATTACACAAAGCCTGCATGGTGACATGGAATACAGGGACAAAGAACAGATAGTGCTGATCAAATCTTTAGTGGAAAATGTTTCCTCCATGGGTGCTGTTGTCAGACACAGGGTAACTGCCTTCAGGTCTACCTCTGCAGGTCATGCAGTCCATGGCTATAGGAAGGGCTAGATGGAAGATGGTGTGGTACATACCAAACCTTCTCAAACTACATGGAGCATTGCTGAGATGACATCACTGTTAGCTGTTGCCACAGCCTGCCACCTTTAATTGTTGGCAGTCTCATGGTCATGAGATTCTATGTTCCTGGAGTTCAACACCTGGTACCCTTCCTTAGTCTGCTTGTAAGCAGTTATAGTTCTACCCCTTCAATATTTCCTGTACACAAAAACAGTACCATGCTTGCTCTTGGCTGTCATCAACATTATGTATGATAATATTCTGTAGTTACCCAACACGAGATACCTGTCAGGATGTAGATTCATGATCTCATAATTTTACACCTTCCCTGTCTAAACATGAGGCTGCAAGCCATTACAGTGGGCCTCATCACTGGATGATGTGATCTGTTACTTGCCATACCCTTCTTCCAGAGGAAATGGCTACTGATTTCACTTCCCATAATCCTGCTCAATATTATTATAGTGTTGTTGTCACCTGTTACTATATCTCACCACCAGTACCTGGAATGATGACTGTGCCTTACCTACTTGATAACCTGCTGGGCTGTGGTTATGTCTGATGTACAGTGTGGCCAGTCCATGGGCTGTCTTACACTTCTTTCTTGCATGTGATACAACTGCTGCCAGTTTATCCACAGAGTTTATGCTCTGCTCCACAGCTGCTGATCTGCTTTTATGATAGGCTCTAGTGGGATATTTTCCAAGTAATACCAGCTTTTTCTGCAGTGCCAGATTATGAAACATGACACACCATGAAGATTTTGCTGCAGGCCTCAGGTCCATATTGCAGCTCTCTGCCTAACTTACCAAGACAATGGAAGTGTTCCTTGAGATGTCTGACTATATACTCCACAGAAATTTTCAGCATGTGCTGTGTTGTATTTCATTTCTGTCATGGTCTGAAGGTTGCAGGTTGGAGTTGTCAACCATGGCTTCAAGGCATAAACAGCATGACGTGCAACATGCAACAGTCACACCACTGTATGCAGCCTGATCTTTGCCTGCATAGTAATTGTATAATGCCCTGTGCAACCTATGTAAGTATGCATCTGCTGACTAGATGACCCTGTAGCAAGTCCCCCTCTGCTTACTTTTGGTATAGAACAGATATGTGCCATATGTGTAAGTCATGGGAACTATATGAGTGGTAAATGGATATATTATATATTATGCCCTGAGTGTTATGCACAATCTGGCAGTTCCAAATGCATGTGATACCTTGATGGCAATGTGTGTGCAATCTATGTTTCCCAGAATTCAGGGAAAAAAGAATATGATGTAAAATGCCCGCATAGTGGTGATTTTCTCTTCCGCAGTCCTTGGGAGCCAGATATGCTCATCCACATGTTGCAACATGATGTCAAGGAATTGTTATAAAATACATGAGGCTGATGCCTGTGATATTCCAAATGTATCCATTTTAAATTGCTGAAAGATCCATGTAGCTAAGATGGTTAATGCTACACACCTTTTAGTCCAGTGGGAAGGACAATCCAGGTATCCCTGCAGTTCTGCTTGTGGCCAATACAGTTCATCTAGCTCATATAATGTTTCTCTGTGTACACAGTAGTGATTTACTACCTGCTGATCTAAGAGGGGATGATGTGTAAGGTGATGAAAGTACCTTCTTTGGTGGCGTGGGTGGCCATGAAGTGCCATGTCATAGATACTAGGTCCAAAAGTGGCTACTAAAACATGCAGTTCTGTTATAGCTCCTGTTTGTTCTAGTGTTTCCAATCACCTGTACACCATAAAAACATTTACACTGCAGAACACTGGACCTGTTTTATACATTTCTGAATTACTCTACTCATGTTTAATGCAATTATTTGTGCAGACTGCATACCTCATTTGCATTGGGAGCTTCATTTCTTTATCATTATGTGGACATTTTGTGTGCTATTTTACCCTTGTATGGCCACACTGTGACTGCAAATCACTAATATCCTGTGCATCGATGCTTCCTACATTGTGCATTGTATTTAACATCTATGCATCCCAGCTATAATCGGAAGTAATGCCTGCACTGAAATAATAGTTTTAAAGTACTGACATTTGATATCTGCTATCTGGGATTTATAGACAGCAACATAAACTTGTTGCTTCTTTCAAATATGTATAAACTATACTGTAAACATTTCATCTTGCTTCAATCTCCAATGAAGAAGTACGAGTAAACGTTTAGTTTCCTTGTCAAAATGGTGATTTTGTGAAATAAGTCCTGACCTGATTTTTGGACTGAAACATTTACTAAGCAAATAAAAATGACAGCTGCCATGTTCATGTGGTACAATGAAAAAATAACTGTAATAGAATGCTATTCTTAAAATAATGAACACTGTAATTATTGGGATACTGAATTCATGGGCTTCAGTGAATGTACATGACTTAACTTGTTTTAATTTTGTTTTCATATGATTTTCCTTAAACTTTGGAAATGCAAGCTTGAAGATATTTCCCCACCGCTACTCAAAAGCTGGCTTTACAGAAAATATATGTACATTATAATCTGAGACAGAATTAAGATATAATACTGCAAAAAAGCATGTTATGTTTTCCAATACAAAATGTATAAAGTCTTGACTAAATTATGAAGAAATTCTCAGATAATTATACCATTAAATTTAAAGGTCTCTTACAAGCCACAAAGCTGAAATGTCATTGTACACCATTGTTCCTAGAAATACCTAATCAGCTCCAAAACATGAAGATTCATCTGGTGGCTAAGGAAGATCAAACAATAACACTCCTGCAAGACAAACAATATGCCTGTTTTATAAGGAGAGTCCCACGTGGATCAGAGTTCAGACAGGAAGAATTAAAATGGCATAATGTACAGTAATGAATGATTTTATTTTCACAGAAAAAAAAATTAACGTGTGTTATTTGTTTCTATGCTTGGGACAGTACAGATACCCAAAGTACAGATATTGGCACTCTTTTGGGAGGCCATCTCCTTTGCCCTGAAAGAAATTAATGCTGAATCTCAGTAGTAAGTATATACATTAGAAGGAAAAGGAGTAATTTAAAATTAAACAATATAGGGACCCAAATCAGCATGGAGTTATGATAGTACATGGGTATAGTCTTAGAGAATTGTAAATATAGCAATTTTTAATTCGATTTCTTGAATTGTATCAAAAATAACACTTGGATATCTGTCTGTTTACTCTAAAGTGCTCCACTGCTGCAAACTCCCATGCAGGGGTCATTGTCATCTATAAACTATGCTTAACCTTTTACTAATAATCAACTTTTTAGACAACTGTCCTCAAACTACTTACTATAGCTAATTTTGCTTAATTTAAATAAATGTTTTTGCCTCCAAAGTGGTTTAACACTTTGCCATTAAATACTCTGGATTATTACTAGCATAATTAAATGGATGAAACACCATCAGGTTGTCCTTCCTTCTCCAAAGTCAAAGTCAGCAGCTGCACCTTGAATTTCAATGAAAAAATATGTCAGTTTTTGTACAACACAGCAAAAGAGTAAAAATGCCATTTTTTTTAAAGAAATTTACATTTTTAAACACAAACCCCGGGATTCATGAAGCTTGCACCAGGTGCAGGCGTAGAGTAGGTGGTATAATGCCAAATATGGCCGCTGAGCGATTCAGGTACGATCCAATTCCATGTGCACTGCCAGCGTATGCCTGATCTGCACAGCCCTCAGCTCAGGTATGCTAATCACCCCATGCGCAGTACTGCACCATTCAAATGAAGGTACATAGCGATTCATGAAGTGGTGCAGGCGTAGTGTAAGCCCACAGAAATGTAAACAAAAAAAAAAACGGTTTACATTTTTCCAAACAGAACATCGGAGCTATGAAAGTGGACCAGACTCATGTATTACAAAGTTAACATATGCCAATGGCTAAATATACAGCCAATGGCATAAGAAAAGATGCACAACACCTAAAAAACAACATTTAATGTCATGTCCACAGTAACGCAAAGTACAACCGCAGGGCATGTGTGCACAAATGAGAACACAAGAAAAATATATACAAATGTCATAAAATCACAATGTAATACAAATCATGATTTCACCATAATACTCAATGGTATGCATGGTACACCACAACCAAGCTGCAAGGGTTGCTAAGGGTCTGTGACAGTGTTTGGCGTGGTAACTATGAATTAGTAGTCAATGCTATGCAAATGAGGCAAGTAATAGTGAATTGCAAATGTCCCGCTGGACTAAGGATGTACCATATGGCGCAGCGCTACAACACCGAGGAGTGGTTTGGAGGTATACATGACATCAGCAGTGGGGTGTGCCACCATAGCTGTAAGCACATTGGAGCAATGCAAATCTGGCCTGCCCATTGCTAAGCAAAGCCACAGGATAGGGGTGGGGATGTAGGTATAGCATCGTTTAGCTTAGAGCACATATGGTGCCCGAAAGCGCATGTGTACATGGATGAAAATTTGCCCGAAACCCGGTAAGCGGACGCACGCGCCGTGCACCATAGCTCAAACAGGAAGGTTAGGGGAAGAAAATAAGGAAATGCTGCAGTAGGGTAATTGGGAGTACAACTGAGCAATTAACACCTATTAGCTCACAGTGGGTAATCGACGGCAGCTAACAAGTCTGCTCGCAGCAACCTGCAGAACAGGATAGGGGAGGTGTCGGATTGCAAAGAAAAGAGAACTGTCATAGCAGAGCAAAGCAAACCTGCAGTAGATCGGCCATAGAACACATTTCGTAAGATAAGCCAGGTTTTGGAAAGTACAAATGAGAGCAGGCTGCTGGATGCATGCCAGAAAATGGGAGGGGAAACGTTAAGAAATGTTAAGGGAAGGGCAAGAGGTAATCCATGGCAGCCAAATGTAATTCAACACCAAAGGCACCACAATAGCAGTACCTGGGGTAAAACACATAAGATACCCTGTAGCTCCGATTGTATATACACACCCTATGACATTAATAGTGTTCACAGCACAATAGTATAAAGTGTGAAGGCACCTCACACACACCTGTGTATTCCCAAACACTGCACCATCGGTGTAAACAGACAGGGAACTTTTACAATGTACATGTTGGGAGCTGCCATAGCTGTGATTCATCACCATGTGTTAGAGACTGAAGGTGTTGTGGAGGATAATGCTGACAACCACCACAGGCCCCGGAGGAGGAGAAGAGTGTTCAGACCAAGGGTAACCTACCAGGGGCTACATGATCTGGAGATAGTACAGTGTTACAGGGTGGACAGGGACATCTTACATCAAATAGTTGAGCTGTGCCGGCCAACCCTGAGATCCAGAAACAACAGAGGGGAACCCATCCCAGTGGACATGAAGGTATGTGTAAGCTTGCGAATACTAGCCACAGGTACCTTTCAAAGGCCAACTGGAGATATAATGGAGATCTCACAGGCATCAGCATCCAGGGTACTACACCAGTTCCTGGATGCCATGTTACCACATGCCAATGAGCATATATACTTCCCCCGAAGTCAGGAGGAGTTGGCCAGCAATATGCGTCTCTTCCACCATGTGGCACACTACCCGGAGGTACTGGGTGTGATAGACTGCACGCACATACATATCAAGTCACCACCTGGTGAGCATGGTAGGCGCTACATAAACCGCAAGGGATACCACTCCATCAACTGCCAGGTCGTGTGCAATGCCCAGGGCATTATTATGGATGTGTGTGCTGGCAGCCCTGGAAGCTACCATGACTCCCACATCTGGCATGCCTCACAGCTGTATCAGGTATTTGTCAGGGGGGACATCCCACATGGCCACCTTGTGGGGGATGCTGGCTATGCACTGGAGCCGTGGATGATGACTCCCATCAGAAATGCACACACACCCATGCAAGAATGCCATAATGAGGCACACGCACAAACCAGAATCATCATAGAGCATGTGTTTGGGATGCTGAAATCATGGTTCTGTTGCTTGGACATATCTGTTGGAGCCTTGCAGTACTCTACAGGCACATGTGCCACATCTTCATTGGAACAAGGAATGTCAACACCTGAACAGTACACGCACCTAACAGCATATGTTGATACTGTATGTATAGGTTCCTAGGTACATTGGTAGGTACATGCCCGATTGTCAGAGGCCATTCATCAAGCAAGGCAAACAGTGTCTGCTGTCACCACCACATCGATTAACCAACTGTCCCTCAATGGAGCAGAGCCAATTGCAGGATCCATGTGTGTAATCACTGTTCCCCACACACTCTGCATGGATTCCCTGGTGTGTTAATGAGGGGCTCCATATAATGTAATCAGGGATGTAGTGGCAAAGCATGGGGAGTACCCATGACAGGCATCTATCATCCCAGCATGCTCCACCTATGGTTGTGTGAAGGTGTAGCACATTATAGTGTGTGGCTCACTGTAACATACATTCCCAATGCTGGAGGACATCCATTAAACATCACTTGGACATACCATTAATAGGTCTCATCCATATGTAAACTAACTGAGTTACACATTTGATTGCAGTATGGAGTAACAGCCATAGTACAGTCCACATACAAAACACCATAACACGTGTACAAATCCCAGATGCCCAAGTGGTAAATGCACTGACTGTTGTGCATGTTCCCGGTTCCACATCCTGCAAGGGACGTTATGTAATCCCGAAGGCATGAATAATAGATGTTGGATGCAGGTCATCAGATCAGGTTTAGCACATGTTAGCGGGATTATGCATTGGCAAGTGCTGGTAAGCATCATTTAAACATGACTATATGGATATGCACGAAACAGGGCTAAGCTTTATTGAATATCACGCAGATCATGGTCAACGATGTCCAGAACAGGTGAAACTAACATTATTCACCCCTGTACTAATAGTGCCTGCTCTGAGGGGTAGAACAACCACTGCCAGGAGTAGAACATGCAATCATGTACACAATCACCTAACACTAAGCTACCCAAGATGTACCAATGGCAGGTGTGTATTGTGACAGGTTAAAACACAAACGTGCGGAGTCCAGGAAACAGTATACACCAACATGTACACAACGAAAGGTGTGTTCTCCCTCTCACTCTCTCTCTCTCTCTCTCTCTATAAATATATATATATATATATATATATATATATATATATATATATTAGAGATAGAAAGGGTGATAGAGAGATATATGTTGATATATACATATTCACCTATATCTGCAAATATATAGATAGGTCAATGACATGTACACAATCATGGAGGTACAAATAAATAGGATACTGCCAACTATCGAATGTGTCACATACCGACACGCGTAATCACGAGGCTTAAAGACTGAAAGACCACAGTACCGGAACACTAGAACAGCGAGTAGTATTATCACGATGTTAAGGGACATTTAGTTATCGCTGCCAGTGCTGCGGTCCAGGTAGGTACTGTGTTCAACTGTGTTTGTGATTGCTGTAGTCTGTGTATGTGTGTGTTGAGGGTGCCATGTGTGTTTATGTGGGACTGTAATGTGTGTGTGTGTGTTTGCGTTGTGTGTCTGTTAGTGCTAACTCGGAGGTAGATCATTATGGTAGGTGTGGACATAGCTGGCCATAGGCATACGGTTAGCACCTGTCCCACTTTAAGAGGGACAGCCCCTCCCTGGGCAGTTATCTCCTGACAAAAAATATTAAAAAGGGCAAATGTCCGAGATTGTAGGACATAATTATGTCCCATATATTATGTAATAGTTTCATTAAATAGTTATGCCTGTATCTAAAATACGTAAATGTTACATGAAACATGATAAGTAGCTAAAGTGCTACAAGAATAAGTATGTATTCAGGATAAAAGTATGTTCTATACTGTGTACTGACCGTGGGTATGTGTCGGCCTGTAAACACCGATGTGTGTCCTGAAAATGTCCCACTATGGCCATTTGAAAAGGTGGCAACCCATGCCAAAGAGGTTCAGTCACCAACACAACTGCAATGAGTGCAAATATCTGTGACAGAAATTGACGAGACAGCTGTCATTTAGTAATATTCCCTTACATATCAATGTATTTCCGGAGGTATTGAAGTATCAACCTCACCTGCATGCTATATAGAAACCAATTAACAATGGCGCAATGTATAAGCCCGTAACAACCATAGTTTCTGTCTACTAAATGATAGGTCTTCAATTAGGGAAGGAGCCCACACACATATATGGAATATAGAAATGCAGCCCCCCACAAACCTGTATATACTATGTACACCCACCTACATCTTCCCCACACCCAAAACAATTGCAATACAGACTGTAATAACATCACAAACATCCACTCACTCAGTTACATCTGCAGAAGCGTTAACATACCTTGTGAGAGACACATTTGTAATGGCGCCATGTGAAATTGTAGCTGTTGTATAATGGAACAGACGGCGATGTTACAGGTTTTGTTTGCAATAGTCCCTTATCAGACGGTTGAGATGACAGGTACACTCACATGTACAACCACATACTCTAGCCGTCACACACAATCCATGGAGGACATGAATTCAAAATATCCGTGTCTCTCCAAATAGCAGTTGCAATTCCTCACAACAAAACACATACAGGCCGTCTCCCCGATGGTAGGACAAAAGGGCAACGCCCAAGTGGAGAATTCAATTATACTCCACTGTTGTCCACGTAATTGGCAAATGGAGTAGCTGCACAGCTGATGTGCATGTAATAATTTACTCAGGAACACCAATTGGTGGCAGGATACCACATGTTACAGGTATCGACGTATATAAGGATGCCTTGCCATACATTCAAACCGTATGCTCATACCATAGAACCGTTTAAACAGTAAAGGTGTAAGAGAGATATTTATGAAGACTCGGAATGCTAACAAGGTATGTGGAACACTCAGTATGTTAGTGTATGTAGAACCTGTTTTGTATTAATTAAAGTGTACGCAATGCATAAAGTGGGAAAAGGTATTATGTAGTGATGTCTTGTTGAGCATAGTAATGCTTGTAGAAATTGTGTGTCCTGCTGTGGGCCACAAGGTAAACATCTCATACACCACAAGGGATGCTACATGAGGGCTTTAAACACAACAATTCCACACCACCCACTGTCAGTGGTAGGGTTTGTCCAACAAGTACGTGCCATAGCAGGGGATAGTATATGTTGATATACTGTCACAGTAGGCATGTGTATGGGCATATAACAAGAATAACATGCCTAAAGTGGTCCTGCTGTGCAAGTATGCTTTGCATTATGGGATAATGTTTAAAATATGTGTAATGTACAGTATTGTAGGTAGATATGTCAGATATTTTACACAGCATAACTGTTATATTATGCAAACAAAAGGTATCGTCCATTGGCATGTACAATACACAATAACAGGATACATATGGCTTGTAGTCATGGGACACTGTAACAGCATGATAACTAATTGAAATGGAAGAGCTACTCAATTATCTATGCACAAAGGACATGTAATAGCTTCACAGGTTCATAGTGAGGTACTATGCTGTCTGGCCAAGTCCATGTGTAAGCCCAACGACAGTGTTTTCACAGGCAGCACCTCCCTAGGGTAGTGTCCTGTCTGTGAACAGCAGAGCCATGTGTTACCTGCACCTGTGTACAGTACAGCCACTGCAGTGATCCCTGGCGTACATGTGTGTCTCCCATCCACCCATCGAGGTATCTCATGAAGAGTGCTAGTTAGTGTCTCTGCTTGATGTACATAGGAATCATGTTCCAAAGCATGGTGAGTGTCTGGTTCAGGAATGTATCGCTCAAGCACGTCCCACTCATCGTTGCGTTTGTGCACATATCCATGAGCATGTTGCTCTCAGTGGCTTTTGCTTATGTTGCTTATGTGGAGTATATCCATAAATATTGTTGTGGACATGGGCCCTGTATGTTTAGCAGAGGTCACCCCTGAGTATGCAGTATGTAAATGTGTACAGTCGTGGTGTCCGTAGTTGTGCCGCATACGTCATCCTTCGGAGGTCAATAATCCTCATGGTGTGTTAATGTTGTGGTATGTAAAGCCGTTGCTGTTCTGTAAGGTACACCCCAAAAGGGGTGTTGCACCCTTGAACGTGTGTCATACGTCAGGAGTATAGAGGTACAATGGGTGCCTTTGTTCCAGCTACAAACCCATTACAGATAAGGGTGGCCACGTAGAAGGATATCCACGCCACATTGGCAATATGGTTATCAAAGGAGTGGGTGCTATATACGTGTGTACTAAGATCCCGTATAATGTCACATGTATGTAGGGGACTACCACCTATGTGATAGTCAGTGGATGATTGGTGTAATCCATAGGGGATGTCTATGCACCTTGTGTCATGCAGCTTGAGGCCATGTTATCGACATCAGGTATCCGTCACAGTGACACCCTTATGGAGGGTGTCTGTATCAGCTGGTGGATCAATCATGGCTCCTTGTTTGCAGTCGTCTGGAAACCTATTCAGGGAAAGTCCCTCTGTGCTAGCCTGTACCTCAGGGAAGCATATACCGAACATGAGGGGCCCTATGACCGAGGACTGTGGTACGCCAAGTGTAACTGAATTACAGTAGGTACCATGGTATGCTACCCTCATTGTGTGGGTCCTGTCCGTGAGCCACTTTGCATAACATCCCGAGACATAGGGGTCGATGTGCAGGTGGATGTGTATGTTAATACCAGAATGGAGAATGGTGCTGAAAGCCAATGAGAGGACAATGTAGGCTGTGTGGACCCCCTTACCATCATCAACTACCCTGGTAACTGTATCAAAGGAGTCCACCAGGTGTAGGAGCCATGGTCTGGCCCTAACAAATCCAACCTGGGTGGCATCAAAGGTCTGGAGCCCACCAATGTCTCTGTGAATGACTTCCATGATGATGTGCCCCATAGCCTTGCAGAACAGTCCAGTCAGGCGTATAGGGCAATAGTCCCTCTGGTTCATTGTGTTGCCACCTGTGTGGAGTGTGATAACTGCTGCTGTGTGCCATTCAGGGGCCACAATGTCTGATACAAGGCTATTACTGAATCTGGTGGCCAAGTGGGGAGCCATGTCGTTCTGAGGTTTGTGTAAATCACAGCCTGGGATGTTGGACGGTCACATGGAGTCTGTGTTCCAGGCCTTAGAGAGTGCAGGTTTTAACTGTGTAGTTGTGACCGCAGGGACTCTGCTTTGTTCCTGTATGGATTTTGGCCCTGTAGGGAGTGAGAGGGTGTAAAGTTAGCATTGAACCTATCTGCCAGGATGTTGTCAATATCAGTCGGTTCTGTAATGTTCCTGCCTAACCGTCGTATGTCAGAGCAGATGTGGGTATTGCCATCGAGTACTGACATACCTCCATAATGCTTTGTGGTAGTCCTTGGAATGTGTCACAGTAATGTTTATGTAGCTAGCTTTGGAGGATGTGATAAGGGATCCCGGATTCCTACTGAGGCTGACCAGTGAGCTACCCCACCCATGGGATTGTACTCCACTTTACAACAGCCTCCACCTTCTGTTGTACATTATGTCATTGGAACTGGACCCCCAGAGTGGCATCCGTTATCTGGTGGGTACCATCATGGCTCTGTTTGGGATAGCATGATCCATGCAGTCGTGTAAGTGCTAATGAAGTGCACTGGTGTATGTTTCAGCGTTTGTAAGTGCATTGTCCATCTGCACGGGTGTCATGACATTTACTACCGCTGTCATAAGACGTCTGAAGTAGGCATTGTAGAAATCTTGTACTGTGTATTCCGTGAAGGGTGTGGTGCCGGGATGTGGATAACAAGGGTGATTAGCATATGTTCGGAAACTACCAATGAGGGGATAACCCAAAGTGTGGAACACCAGTCACATGTTGGTAATGTCCATGTCTAGGATATTGTTGGTCTTGGTGGTGGTGTGTATGGGTTGATCCAGCCGAGTGGAGGTTATGAATCCCAGAAAGCACTGGCCTAATGTGTCGGTACATGAGTAGGTATCCCAGTTAAGTGTGGGACAGTGTCAGTCTCACATCAGTAGTACCTGTCTGAACCCTACTGTCCAGTACACCAAGAAATGAGGGCCGGTAACCGTGGGGTATGTTGTTGAATCCGTAGCAAGTTACAATGTGTATAGCAGTTCTGGCCACAGTTAGTTGCATGTGGATCACCTCTGATGCATTCTGCTAAGTAACCAGCCTTGAGGTGTGTACATCCTTGTGAAATATGGACACACCTCCATCATGGGTGTTCTGGTCCTGGTTACATGACTGAAAGGTGTGGTCTGCGTATAACCTGTCAGTACAGGTGTGCTCTCCTGAGCCTAGAGGCAGGTCCCAGTCACTGCAGAGATATTGAAGTGGTCCATTATAAGGAGTGCCTCACCTGAGTGCGTTAGAGATGAAGATGTCAAGCATTGAGTAACATTACCCCAGGTTTTGCTTGCCTGGTCCTGTTCTGGTGGTGAATGTTATTGGAAACTGTCCATGACAGGCAGTATAGGAGCAGCAAGAGCCTTACATGTTATCTGTACTCCCAGGGCTGACAAGTGCAGGTCATCTGTGCCAAAGCATCATGTTTCGTTGACCATGTCATTCAAAGCAGACAGATACTGGATGCCTGTGGAATGACAGCATAAGCATAGGCAACTGTTGAAATTAAACATTCAGTCGTTGTACAGTGGTATCAGTCTGGATGAATGCAGAATGCTTCTCAGGGCTTGGGCGATACCTTCTGGGCTACAAGACCAGAGAGCTATTGCATGTCCCTGTACATGTAGTCCAGGAAGTTACATCTCAGGGCAGTCACACTAACATGGAGAATGACAGTCAAATTGTACCTGGTGAGGTGTGGTATGGTTGCTTAGGTTATGTTTCAGATCCTGTTACCTGACAGCCAGATATAAGTGACTATTGCCTTGTGTAGCCTGCTGAGTGGGACATCAGTGTGACTGCCTACAGAGTCACCTATGACTGGTGTGTTGGGTATGTTATAACACCTTATTGGCTGTAGTTGATGGGCACACATGAGTCTGTGGGCTATAAGTAATTGGTGTTGTGTTTGGTGATGGGGGCTGCCTCTGTTGCCTACACAGAGTATGGAGAGGTTCTGCAAATGTTGTAGTCATACTATGTGTGGCCTGTGGTGGTGGAGATCTAGTGAGACTATGTGATGAGTGGGGTGTGTTGCAAATGTTAAATGTCCCCACATGAATGTCAGGTTCAGTCTGGGTTGGTGAGAGCATTACCCCAGCATGGCTACATATGTGCATCTCCCACAGGCTGTAGTGTCGTATGTTGGGAGGTGAGCATTGACTGTGTACATGAGACAATTGCTCTATTGCCTCATGTTTGTCATATTCATCATATAGACAGGCAATAACACTGGTAAGTGACACTTGGACATGCCTGTATATTCAACCATGTCTCACAAGATATGTGAGTTACGTGTGTACAACAGCTGTTGTACTATAAGCAAGCTGGAAATGTAAGGACAGACAGTGTACTTGTAAGAAATGAGTTGGAATGGGTGCTATAGTAATTAGTAGCTCATGAAGTGCTTACATGTTCTGAACAAGTGCTGAGCATGAATATGCAATACAGATAGGGTGTTGGATAATATAAACCCACTGCAACCCACAAGCGGAGACACCATAATTGGAGGCACTACACTATTACCCTGCTGAGTATGGTCTGCAAGTCTATGAACCTTTATCAACGTAGATGTTAGCAGTACAGATGTAGATGACAGTACGGATGATTTCACACTGCATAGCATACCTGTGACAGGTCATAGGACATCATCACCCATACTGTGTTCCAGCTACACTGTACTAGATGTACCTTCGTATGTCACAGGAGTGTTCTACCAGTGGCCTGTTGACAGAAGCAACACTACAAAAGGTGTCTGCGTGACGTGCATATCACACCAGTGGCAGCTACAGTAAAACAGGGTTAATGTTTTGTACTCCCCCCTCATTGTAGCCCATACCACACAGACAAATGGGAGGCATCTGCATATGTAAGGATGTGAATGGCCATGACCTAGGAGCAATAGCTGTCTCAGTGTTGTGGACAACATACAGAATGGGCTTTGTGGGTGAGGTGCGTGACATATGTGCACAATCTGACAGCTGATAATAGCATTGTCACCGCTAGGTGAATAACCCTGTACCCATTAACTACCATCTAGGCAGCGGTCAACATTATGGACACTGTGTGTAAGGGATGGTGCTGTGCAGTTCACCTCCCTGAGCTGGTGACATCTCCAGGCCTATTAGGTAGTCATACGAGGCACCCATGTCATGACAGGGTGCTATCCATGAGCATGGAGATCATTGGACAGGCATACTCAGCACTCGGGTGACCAATATCGGATCACCTTTAAGGGGTATTGGCCATGCGTGGATGGGCGATACCAGCCTTCACAATCCTCACCTCCACTATGCAGCATGCTGGCTATCTTGCATAAAGACATGTGCTACACTGTGATGTTGGACATGCTACACGTACATATCCTGATCTGAAAGACATACGTCATGGACAGCCACCGTCCTAGTACAAGGATCGCCACATGCTGGACAGATCCCTGTGCCATACATGTTACATACTCCTGCCATACCATGCAACCCTGTCCATCAAAGCTGCACATGCCATCTCTGTCATACATGGTATGATGGCCGCATGGTAGATGTATCATTAAATGTCTGGATCAGTAATGTGGCACTGATGCACCTGGCAGTGGCAAAATGGCTGTCGGATACAGCTAGCAAACCTTGCCCGTACATGCTATAGTTGATAACCATCCCTGCGAATAACGTCCGGCTAGCCATTGTCCCATGTGTATCACATGTTCAACACAGGCGATACGTGGCAGGATGTTGAACTGCTGTACAGTGCCGTGTAGATGTATATGGCAAAACACATGCATGTAAAGGTTTCCACGTGCATGTGTGCATTGTCACTGCTCATATCTGTTAAGGCAGTGTATGTGTTGATATGTGACATATACACAGCATCAAGGTCAACAGCATTACTGTGGACACATCCAGGCATGTGCTGATAGGTAAGAACACCAATACAGGCAAACAGACATGCCCACATCAAGACAGCATTCACATGGAGTATGAGCAATGTAATGAGGTGACACACATATATGGTGATGATATCCAATCCACAACGGGTGTTACATGTGTGTGACACAAACATGTCAGTCGTGTCAGTGTCATGACGATTTGCAAAGATAACTGTTCATATGTACTAGATTTAATACAAATGTATGTGCAGCTGTATCTCTGTACATCTCTGTGATACTGTGACCTGTCTCCATCATTATGTCTTCCAGATAATGCCACATTCATGCCTGCCAGCGTATAGCTGTCTGGAGGATGATGCCCTCATCCCATACCTCCATGATAACTATGTTGTGTTGTTCAGCCATGTGCCACAGCATGCCCAGCAGCATGACGACCTGCGGCAGGAACTACGCAGGAGGGTTAATGATGTGGATGGCCATAACCGCACCTACCAGCAGGTGCGCAGACACTGCATGGACCTGATAAGACATGCGAAACAGCGTTCCAATGCAATCACCAGGGAACAAGGTGGAACAGGTGGTGGGCCACCAACCCAGCCCCCACTCACACCCACCGAGGAGCTACTGGCAAGCCTGGGGACACCCTCAGAACAGCATCCACAAACACTAGCTGCCATCGTGGAGGTGGGTGTCTCCCAACCACTGAGCCTGGAGTTGCCTGGTAAGTCACTACTGCATATATGACTATTATATCCCATTTAGTTGCATGTGTCACTGTACAATATGTAATGTAACATCATATGCAAGGTATGTTTACACACATGCCGCATACTATAATATGCTACCCTGTGTATGCACACATGTGCATACTATATGCTATTGTACAGGCGAATGTGTTAACATGCAAAGTGCAACCTATAGCTGTCATACAGTCATGGATAATGTTCAAACTGCTGTGTCACCCCTATACAGGTACCTCTGGCGTGCCGCACAGACATCAGTCCATTGCAGGTGAGACAGTTATCACTATCAGGCATGTTAATGCATATATCTATTCGCCATGTGGCCAGTTAACACATGTACACATAATATATGGTCCAGTCACAATATACAGGTCGCATCTGTCATCAATCACACTGGCTACCCATGTGCAATATATACAAACTAAATGAAACACTGACATGAAACCACAGTATCTGTCATTGCTAGACATGTGGACAGCTGTGCATACAACAGTGGAGGTGTTGTTCAATGTAGGCATATGTACTATACATTGGAACAACACATGTATGGTACGCAAACAGTACCACACAGTGAGCTGGGATATGGGCAGCCCACAGGATTCACCATTGTGTAATATGCCCCTGCAATGGGTGCACACATTGTGATGTGCCATCTGACATGTCCCAGACATGTAGTGTTCCGGCTGCAATATTGTCTCACTATCCCATAATACATAACCCACATACCAAACATACAACCCTTTGTCTGCATAACCCTGTGGACAGTGACGTATCTGACATCTATGGGTGTATGTCATATGGGACAACACAGACATGTAAGATAGATGGCCATCACAAACATTTGGCCAACACATGTTCACACATGGCCATGGAGGATGGCCAGAGACATGTAGCCACACAGTAGATGTGATGCGTATACAACATGTTGCACATTGTCCACACATGGTCCAACTATAGCCTTTGTTGAATGGTTATATAGTTGATGTGGAACACTGGACATCCTAAAAGCCTGTGCACAGCTTGTGGAGGTGTCACTTAATTCGACCATATAAGATGTGTTGAACATCATGACTGTGTCATAGCATGACAGTAGTCACCTGTACAGCTTCCACAGACATAGACACCACATCAGGCCACAGATACCATACATTTCCCTTGCTGCTGTTGGACATCACTGTCAGCCGTGCACCTCATGTGTGTGGTACATAAATGTCATGTGGGACATGGTGTATTGACAAGTCTGCCATGTGTGGACATGGTTGCCAGGCAGCTAAGACATTTAAGTAGTTGTGCAGGGGTGTCATCCGTAGGTCTTCCAGTGACCTGTCACATGACACAGCATGGTTTAATGTGTATACACCTCAGCGACATGGGTCACAATCCACAGTAGTTATGTAATGTGTATGCATGCAGTCATGGCTATGCACTGTGTGTGTATTACACACTGTATAGCAATATAGACGCCTCATGATGCCATGCAATGGCACAGTGTCTGTACTTCACACTGTATAGCAATGTAGACACCTCATACTACCCGTCAATGCTCATGCACATCTGCTAAAAGTGCTTTCTATCTGTAGGGCATACAGACAACACTGCAATGTGATACCCATTACACTGCTGTACATGTGTCAGGACACCATTGTGTCAGACATGTATGCATGGCAATGCACACGTCAGCAGATTACATGTCATACTACATGTCAATGTCAAGGTCACATCAGCCATGTGTACTGTTAACCTGTGCTGGTCCACATGGTGTATCACAGGAATGCATGCTTACTACCATGATTGTGTGAACTGCATGGCTTCTGATATGACACCTGCTTGCTGTTGTGTGCAACCCAGGGAGGTATGCTAATTACCACTATTAATGTCTGAGCTGCACGCCGTCTGCTGTATCACATGCATGCTGCATGCCGTCTGTCAAATCACATGCATGGTCTGTCTGTGTGTCTATTGTAATGTAGAGTCTTTCTTTGCATTCACAGGTGATGTAGGTGTGTTACCCTCCTGTGGTCCATCTGATGTTAGTGTCCCCACAGATACTAGCAGTGATGAACATATGTATGAGGTACAGGCAGGGTTGTCAGGGGCTGAATCTGTGCCAATGGTTGCCATCCCAGCTATGTCCCCCTCTTCCCCGCACATAGTTCTCATGCCAACACATACCCCATCACCAGTGGCCATAGAGGAAGGACAGTCAGCATGTGTTAGCTTGGAACAGGAATGTGTGGTGGCTAAAGAAGGTGTGTCTCCACACCATGGTGTCAGTGTAATGACTGCAGATGTGCCACATAGGCATGTGGCCAGTGCTGCTCGTAGGAGGACCTCTGACAGACATGCACCTGCAGGGCAGAGCGCAGCAGCCGGTGTCACAAAATGCATGTTCCAGACTGTAATGGCAGCACAGGCACGTGCTGAATGGCAGAACAGAGAAGGGCAGAGGCTTCAGAGGGCTGCTATCTGTTCTTTAAACAACAACATCCCGGCATTGGCAAATGCTCACCAGCAGATTGCTGATGTTCTGGACAGGCGATTGGGTGACATGGTTGGAATCCTTGACCATGACATGGCAATCCGTGAGCGTGAGCTGTCTGTGCTTGAACATCTGGTAGGAGTGAGGCATAGGCCACGTGGACGTAGGCCAGCTACACCACCTGGTGCAGGTCAACGTGAATGAGCCACCTCACATGCCCACTCCCACAGTGCCGGTAGCAGTAGCAGTGCAGCTGGTGCTACGCTGTCCACACCAGGACACAGCAGGCCGCATGGACGTGGCCCTGGATGTTCCCAGTGGGGACACGGTTCCAGTGGACATGTGTCATCGGGCAGTAGCCAATCTGTACCTCTGCCTGAAAGTGCCCGTGCATCCCCTGGCAGGCGCAGGTCACGTGGCCATGGTCGGACACAGTGAGCTGTACATCCTGGTCTGTACAATCTGGAGCTGTCAATAATACCCCTGGGTAGGCTGGACACATGACAGAACTGTGTGCACACATACACGCACACAGCAGAAACATCTGTAGGGCACCGCAACACCCACATGCATAACGGCCACACATGTCCAATCAGATCACCAGCCCTAACCCACACACATGATGTCATCCACTGGTGCAGCCTATGCCCCTGGCAAACATTATCACCCTGTGCATATGATGATGCCTGTGCCACATCCCTGTCATCCACACCATCGGTGCAGGGACATGCTCATATGGTCTGATGCACAGGGTGAACAGAATAGTGAGAAGTGTATATTACATTTGTTGTGTACTGTTGACATGCATCAGACATACCATGTAGTACAGGTTTAGAATGCATTGTTATATGCTCACAGTATGTGTCTTGGTAACAACAGTAACAGCATGTTGGTAATTATGCCCTGCTTCCCTCCTTAAAGTCTAATTGCATGTGCCATTACGTTACAGTGTTTTCAGTTAGAGTGCATTGTTGTATGTTCACAGTATGTGTCTTGGTAACAACAGTTACAGCATGTTGGTAATGATGCCCTGCTTCCCTCCTTAAGGTCTACTTGCATGTGCCAATAAGTAACAGTGTTTGCAGTTTCCCATGTGTAAATGTGGAGTACTCACAGGCATGTATGGCAATACCAGCATGCTATACGTAGCCTCAACCTCACTTTTAGAAAGGCTACCATTCCACAGATGTCTACACATCTACTGATCCAGAAGCATGTGAGCTGTTTAATAAGCTACAGTGGCTAGAGATGTGACATCCATACCGGGTCACATCACAGGTATGGTGACATGGTGCGGGGGGTTTACACAGCAGTCTGGCTGATGTCAACGTTAGAGGCCAGTTGATAGCATGAGACCTCACTGTGTAGCAGTAATACACTGCCACATTACAGGATGAGAACACGCACAGACATACACAGAAACACACAGTAACATGCCCACACTCATGGGGTCAACAACACTATAACGCACACTTGATAGTGTTGAGGTGAGGAACCCTGCCTATGTGGTAATCACCTTCACAGTACTGTGCACCCACATGACGTGACACAGAGAATGAACATGTACAGGTAGCCATTAAGGCTGAGACCGATGGCATCAACAGGGTAGCAGACTGCATCACCATGAGGGGTTAGGGATCCTGTCTGTTCTGTATGGTAGCATACACCCTCACTCCATGCACCAGACAGCCATACATACATACACACACACACACACTGTGGAGTCCACAAATGTCATTCACATGCAGATAGCTGACATGTGTGTGATACACACACCACCCCTGCCTACGTCTTGCTTTCTACACTGCAGTATGTACAGATCTCTACAACAGTGTTCAGGGGTGTGAAACAATTGGGATGTATTCCCCATCATACGTGGCATATATGGTCACACAAGCAAACACACATGGCAGTACTGTGAATCATACACCTGCTATATGATGATACATCTGACAGACATGCAGCTGTATTGGCCGCATTATGTGTACCAACGCTACCTTCAGCAATTGTGCTGCTATATGCACATGGGAGGATGTAAGTGTTACAGGTGTCAAGTGATGTACAGTCAGTAACACCCTGACTGCTGTGTAGGTTGTATGTCTTCACCTTCAAGTAACAGTAACATAGCGTACTGTTTGCACATGTAATGGTAGGACGGCTTGTGACACACCTGTGAACTTTCTTCAGCAAACATCCATCTGCAAAGGTGGACCACCACTTTACATACACACATCCATCCATACCTGATGTACATCCTACCGTAATGTCAGTATTTCATCATATACAGGTGTCAATGATGGGGCTGCATTGCAACTGCATGTTGTAGTTAGACACAGATGAACGACATACATCAGCTACTGCACATGCATGGTAGTTGCATGCACACCACTACATGTACATGTGTGTTGGTCCTACATTCCTGTCATGTAGTCATGTTTGTATGCATTGCAATTGGTGGACATGTGTGATGACATACATGACACATGGACTGTTGTATGATATGTTGGTTGTCATGGGTAACTAGTACAGAGGGAATGTTACCTCAGTCAACATTGCTACCTTATGTACTGTTAGCATTCAACAGCCATGGACCTACCTTCCATGTGCATGCGTGTGATTGCTGTAGCCACTTGTCTGCACGGAGGACAGCAAAAGCTATGCTATGTACATATGTGTTGTGTGTGTGTGGGCTATGTACATATCCACTGCGATTACATGTATGTCATATCCAAACATGAGTATTTTTTGGTGTACAGCGGCAGTCATCTGTTACAGCTGTGTAAGACCCAGGGCCCCTGTTATGTGTAGAGCCGACCTGGTTATGAACTGTGGTATCATTGCATTGCATACCACATGATGGAACCCTGTCAGTACATGTGTAGTCTGCACAGTTGCTGTAGACCTATGTACAGTCCACTGGTCATGAGTAACATGGTGTTGTAGTAATGTATGGATGTGTGTTGCTGGTCCAAGGACATGGTGATGTCTGAGGGCTACATAGTATAATGCGGCATTTACCACTGTGATCTGCACCTGAGACATCTGTGATGGCTCTTGAGTGTACTGGTCAGAACATGTGAGTGGCCTTCATGTACGTGGGGACAGTAACACCTGGAGCGGTCCGTCACGGTCTTATGGCCCACATGTCTGTATCTGAGGTATACGATGGTAGTGCTATTGTGCACAACTGTGTCATATGCCAGGTGTTCCTCACTGCAGAGATGTTCGTATTCCCCATTGTTGGATCTGGATTGACAGCTGTGATTACGAATGCTACACAGCTAGCACTGATGACCAGTGTCAGATATATGTAGTGCAGCGTTCGTGCTAACAATGTTCACTATCGACACACTGTGCCCTTCCATGTTTAGAATCCGTGTGCATACAAGACAGCCCTTCACTACTACTAAGTGTGTGAGCATGCCCAGTATGCCGTTGTGTAGATGGACACACAGTACATTCCAAACTGTGCCCTTCCATGTTTAGAATCCGTGTGCATACAAGACAGCCCTTCACTACTACTAAGTGTGTGAGCATGCTCAGTATGCCGTTGTGTAGATGGCCACACAGTACATTCCAAACTGTGCCCTTCCATGTTTAGAATCTGTGTGCATACAAGACAGCCCTTCGCTACTACTAAGTGTGTGAGCATGCCCAGTACGCCATTGTGAAGATGGACACACAGTACATTCCAAACGGACGTGTGCTACTAAGTGTGTGAACATGCCCTGTGACACCTTGTGTCGGTTATGTGCCTCTGTGTATGGGCATGACCATTGAAATCCTGTATAGTGATAGTGGTCATCCAGGCAACAGATGTCCATACCCCACGTCAGGATGGATTCCTACATTGAACACACTGGTTGACTGTCTTGAAGGGTGTACTGTCTGTGGCGCATCTCGTTTCTATGTAGTGTTGTAATAGTGCTCCGTAGATAGGCAGTTGTCCCGCTCACACCACTGCCGTGTGTTTGTCTATGTCTACCTTGGGACAGTAATATGCTTTTAGACTGCTCACTCTCCATACATTCCCTATTGACGTCTTTGCCTTTGCTGATGATGTCATCCATCTAGAAGTATGCCTCTGGGAGTGCTGTGTTCCAGTAATCTCGGTAGCACGTTCTGTAACTGCATAATGCTGTAGTGTGATAAGGTAGTTAGGTGTATGTTCAACTCCTAGCCCTGCCAAGGGTGTGTGTGTGTGTGTGTGTGTGTGTGTGTGTGTGTGTGTGTGTGTGTGTGTTTCCAGCTGCCTGGAGACAGAGTAATGCTTTTAGATGGCTCACTCTCCATACATTCCCTATCAGCGTCTTTGCCTTTGCTGATGATGTCATCCACCTAGAAGTATGCCTCTGGAAGTACTGTGTTCCAGTTATCTCGGTAGCACGTTCTGTAACTGCGTAATGCTGTATTGTGATAAGGTAGTTAGGTGTATGTTCGCTCCCAGCCCTGCCAAGTGTGTGTGTGTTTCCAGCTGCCTGGGGACAGAGTAATGCTTTTAGACGGCTCACTCTCCATACATTCCCTATCAGCGTCTTTGCCTTTGCTGATGATGTCATTCACCTAGAAGTATGCCTTTGGGAGTGCTGTGTTCCAGTAATCTCGGTAGCGCATTCTGTAACTGCGTAATGCTGTATTGTGATAAGGTAGTTAGGTGTATGTTCAACTCCCAGCCCTGCCAAGTGTGTGTGTGTGTCTGTGTGTTTCCAGCTGTCTGAGGACAGAGTAATGCTTTTAGACTGCTCACTCTCCATACATTCCCTATTGGCATCTTTGCCTCTGCTGATAATGTCATCCACCTAGAAGTATGCCTCTTGGAGTGCAGTGATGCTGAAACTCGGTAGGGCATTCTGTTACTGCGTAATGCTGTAGTGTGGTAGTGTAGACAGGTAGGTGCTCGATTCCAAGGCATGGCAGGTGTGTGTGTTTGACAGTTATACCCTATGTGTTGGTATCTGTGGGTGGCTAGCTGCGGGATGTGTTCAGTGTGTTTTGTTGCTGACCTATATAGTGTCCACAGCCCTCATATTCTGCCAAGACACTGGGTTGTCAACACATACATTCGCCAATAGGTCTGGTGAGTAAATGTCAGCAGCCCTACTCTTACCCTTAATACAGTCTGACCCGTGTGATGCAACAGAACACACATGCCTTGATAGTAACAACACTACATGATGCAGGTGGCACATGTAGTTTCGTTTTCATGCCTGTCTAATTCTTTGCTGTCATGTGGTCCGCTGTTGTGATATAAATGCAATATCTACATATGTGTGTACATGTATATGTGTGTATGTATATCTATGTATATATGTATACAAATAATATATATGATATATGTAGATATAGAGAGATAGACATAGATATAAACATATATGTCTGGGGACATCAGCACTATTGAATGTTTGTGCCGGATGATCTGTATGTGATAACCTGGGATGTATGTATATCTACCATGGCGTAGTGGTAATGCACATCGTCTGTTGTGTGCAGGGTCCCGGGTTGTAGTCATGTAGACACCGGTTATTTTGTTGCTGGGAATACCATGGGACATAGTAAGGCACCTGTTACCAGTTGTGTACGGATCTGAGCAACACTAAGCAGTGGTTATTAATTTGGAGGTTCGGTATGGGTCATATAACTATTCATTAGAAGACTATACTATGCAGATGAGGTTGACAATAGTGTATCCCATTTATCCCCAGGGTGTGATGCAGATACCTGGAGTGTATGTGTGTAGTTAGCCAGGTGCAGGGCTCGAATATAGTTGACAGCATGGGAGGGGGGTCAGGCATACTGTACGTACATTGCAGAACTGTGCCTCGGGAGTGCTCCTGCCTTAGCACACCTAAGCTAGGGGTGTGTCTATACCTGCCTGGTGACATTGGAAGGGACAAAAGCATTGGTGGGGTAGTCAGGGTGCACAGGCTGCACAAACAGGTGATGATTAGCACTATCAGCAGATGACATGGCCAACCCACACCTAAACAGTATGGTAATGTGAGCAAGCAGCATACATACAGGTTTCTTCCGCACACTACACCACTGGTGTATACCTGCAGGGACATTTCACGACACAGTCCAACCAAATGAGAAGGGCTGCAGCAGGCAACATAGACCAACATGTGCAGGAAGCTGAGGGCAGTGAGGATGTGTATGCTGCCGAACAACCCTTACTGGGGTGACATAAGACTTTATAGACCCAGGGTGACTTACCAGGGGCTACATGAGCTGGGGATGGTAGAACACTATGGGATGGACAGAGACCTCCTACAGTGGCTTGTTGACCTGTGCCTGCCACACCTGACACATCAAACAGTCTGAGGGAAACCCATCACAGTGGATACCACGGTATGTGTTGGCCTAGGTATACTAGCCACAGGCACCTCACACAGCACAGCTGGGGATATCATGGGGATCTCACAGGCATCTGCATCCAGAGTATTGCACCAGTTCACAGACGCCATGTCAACACATGCTAGTGAGCATGTACATGTCCTCAACACACGTGATTAGTAGACCAGCAATATGCATCTCTTCAACCACATGGATGACTACCCTGGGGTACTGGGTGCTATAGCCTGCACACACATACACATCAAAGCACCACCCGGTGAGCGGGGTAGGGCCTACAGTCATTGCAGGGGCATACCCTCCAACAGCTAGGCCATATGCGATGGCCAGGGCATTACATTGAATGTGTGTGCTGTCTGCCCTGGAAGCTATGATGATTCCGATATATGGCTTCTGACACAGCTGTACCACACCTTTGCCAATATGGACATCCCCTACAGTGTCCTAGTGGGGGATGCTGGGTAACCACTGGTGTCATGGCTGATGACACCCATCAGCAATGCACACACACCTGAACACTCACACCATAATGAGGCGGATGCACAGGCAAGACATATAATTCAGCATGTGTTTGGGATGCTCAGTTCATGGTTCTGGTATCCGGACACATCCGGTGGAGCCCTGCAGTATTCACTAGCTACATGCACACAATTTGTTATGGTATTTGCTATGCTACACAATCTGATCCTGCAGTAACAGTTGCAGCAGGAACAGCATGGGGCAGGGCCACACAGCCTAACACCACTGCCAAGGCCTGTACAGGCACAGTGTGACTTGGCGAAGGAACTACTTGAGCAGGGCCCAGTCGGCGAAAGGCCATGCACAGTATGACCTGCCCTTGGCAAAGAGGCAACACAAGGCATATGCACTGACACAGTAGGTACCCACGGATTTCCCCTCTCTGACCTGCACACAGTACAATGGATGCCAAACATGACACTACCTGTGCTCGGCCATGTATAGGAGGTGCACTGTGTGCATCCGACATAGACAGCCCTCCAGCACTGACCTCAGGTCCAGAACACCCCCAGGGTACATCTATCTACCTAAAAATTGGCAGTTGTATTAGAATGTGTATTTACCCATTGCTATGGTATGTATGTGAGCATACAAGAGACTTTGGTGGCCGACTGTTAGGGCAGCAGACAGTACACGTCCATAGTGGCACCATGACATCTGTAGCACATACGGGGGTCACAATGGTAGCCAGTAGTACACAGGGTGTCCTAACCCACTGCAGATTATGGGCTGAACATCATGTGTGTCCATACAGCCCACACACGTTCCATGCAGCTGGACAGGTGTGGACCAATACAGACAAATGATATACAATGGCCTATGGAATGAATGAATGACCCCAACCCCCAAAGACACACACGGACTACAGCAGGCCAGGCAGTTTGATGTAGGTTGTGAAAGCTAGGACGTCCAACACCACTGTGCTGGTATTTAACGCTGGGATCTGACGTACACTGGTATCCTTCCAACCAGCAATTTAGGTAGGTCCACACACTGACATGGAGTACCTGGCATACCAGTACAGTGGCGGCAGATGTGTACAACTGTCAGCTGTGCCCCCCGTCCAACCAACACATGTGAGAGTCATGTGCGCCACCCATGGTGCTGTGTAGGACTGTGGATACAGTTGGATGTCCCCCCACGCTATGCAGACATGTAGCAACTGTCAATGCCACATGACCATTAGCTACCCTGCAGACACAGCATGACACCTGTCTGTGTAGAACGGAGGGGTCAGCAACACAGTACTGACTATCTGGACATGTGACACATGCGATACAGTTGTCCATACTTGGCATGCTCATACACATGACGGTATGACGGTAATGTCGGCCGACAACATGCGTAACAGTCATACTGGGCATGCTCACACACTGAAACACAGGATGGCCAGGCATGCATACACCAGTGGTCCGGACATATCTGCCAGTACATTGCTATACTGTTGGATGACTGCGCTGTATGGTGTGTGTGTGGTCTATTGTTTCTACATATGCCATGGTCTATTGTTAATTCACATGAGCTATGTGCACAGGGTACTGCTACCAACACGTGAATAGGGAGGTTCTTCGTTTGCGGACAGACCGATGCCTTTGGATATGGACTGGGTAAGGCACATTCCAGCAGGTGGGAGCAGTTGTGTGTGGGTTTGCACAGTGTTAAACACTGCTGACCTCTGGTTACAGCACTTTTTACCCATTTAGACTCCACATTTCTTTGACAGTACACTACTGGCATACTGGTAGACAAACACGCTTACAGCCGCTCGTTCACCGACATTTCTGCTTACATTTGTCACTCACGCTGGGTGTGTGTGATCCCTTGTGATGTGTATTACATCGGACTACATGACTACAGTATCGGATATGTCTAACCATTTGGCGACGGCAGGCGTTTGACTGTACGGACTTGGCAGCCTGTCCAGTGATGTAATCATATTATATGCGTGTTCCTCATACGATCTGCTCTGATCTGCCTGATACATGGGAACCGATACTCTGCAATGTTGGCATGTGAATATGATTTTGTTAATGCAGCTGTCCGGCGAGTCATACTACCACATACCTACTGTACTTTTTCCACATTTCAGATTGCATGACGGGAGACTGTAGGAGTAACACCTTTCCCACTTTGCATGGGACAGTCCCTCATTAGGCATGTCATGTGACGATACTCTAGCCATTGTAACTGTCCTGATTAGGGGACATTCTCATATTCTACGTGTCTGTAGTGGTTGCTTGTTACAGGTCTTGTATACCTGACACGTCGATATGTTATATGTAGTAGTATAAGCAACTTTACTGCTGTTAGACTACGCTTTGATTTGTGCTGATATGTATATTTCTGTACTATGCATGGCTGTAGGTATGTTCTGCCCAAGTACGTCTGACATTTCTACAGAGCAGGTCCCACTTTGGCCATTCAGAATGATGGCGGCCCTATAGATCCTATATGTAGAGCTATCACATGTGTCAAGGCAACACGTACCCACAGCCAGTAGTAAACTGACTACTTCCATGGTTTGCATACGTTAAGGTTATTCTTGTAGCATTATAATTGCTAATACTGTTTCCTATTACATGTAGATGTTTCTGATACAACAAATTAATTTCTGACACCACTACACACAATATATGGCCTCCTTTCCCGAACTCACAGGCCATGTGCCATAACATTAATTTTGCAAGACACAACTGCCCAGACGGGTGTGTCTCTCAAAGGCATACGGGTGTGGAACCTCATCTATTATGCTATCGTCTACCTAAGGTGGTCAGCAAATTATGCACTTTCTGTCACTAGCAGACCTCACATACCAATGGGGGAGAATGACACTGTATCAGGAACACTGCATAACACCCTGTGGGACACATTTAGACGATTGGTTCTATTAACCAGACACATTGACAGTCACAGAGCATATGTATTCATTCACGTTTGTCGAGGTACATGCTGTTTATGACTCATACATGTTGTCATCTGTCATTACCTGTATTCCGCCACCTGTCCACCTAATATCACTAGTTCTGGAAGTGTTTAGTTGGACTTTGTTACATTCTGATTCATAACTATGGGCGTCCATGCTAATCGGGTACATAGCACTGATTTAGTCTCTATGTATTCCCCCGATGGTTTACAGACTATCCGGTAGATGTGCTCTTCAGGTTTGGGACATATAGGCATCTGCTATGCCCACATAGGAATATTAATGACTTCCACTGGGTGGGCCTACTACATCTCTGCCAACCAGCACCTGCACGCTTAAGCCCATTATTGCATACCCATGGTCCACCTACCTGGCACCCCTCTACAGCACTCATGATAAATACTTACTGTGAGCGCAGCTGGGGTATGAGCACACCCCTACACATTACCCACTCTCCCCATCTCGGGACACATGTACGTTTTGTCAACCCATGTATTATCACACTTGCACAACCTTCTGTTCCATGTACACCTACATCCTGCTCGCATCGATGACAACAGGTTGACACATACACTGAACTTTTGGGGTCCCGCAAGGGACACCATTATCCATGTTTAAAGTGTAGACCTTGCAGATCTCTCCCACTGCTACTTTCCTGCCAGTGTTTTGGACAGCAGCAGTGTATTAATCTTTATTGCCTGTCTGTATGTCTGACTGGCCTAGCTGGGCGGTGTGGGGGGTACATTTATTTATTGGACCTCCCAGTCACATATGCCCAGGCTGTATATATGTTACCCCTAATTGCTGTAAAGTAACCTAGTTATGTACATGTGTATATCTACAATGACATATATATTTGTTTTGTGTGTATGTGTATATATCAATACCTGTTGTCTGTATATATATATCTATCTATCTATCTATCTATATATATATATATATATATATATATATATATATATATATATATATATATATATATATATATATATATATATATCTGTATAAATATATATGTGTATATAAATAAATATATATATTATATATATATATATATATATATATATATATATATATATATATATATATGTTTTTATCTATATATACATCTGTGTGTCCATTAACCTATACATTTCCCGGACATAGACACTTACACATGCATATTGGGTTTTAACTCTGCTTCAACAGCATACTATCGCCTTAGTCATTATGACACCGACACTTCACTCCGGTGAACTTATGATCAGTATACTGCACATTATACAGTGGACAGGTGTCGCATGTTTTTCATGTCTGGGGTGCCGCTGATAAGTGTGATGTGATACAGTGTCATTCAACCTATTACTCGTATGCGCAGCCTGTTATTTCTGCTACTGTGTTTGTTTCTGTGCACATTCATATTATTAATGTTAATAGAATGAGTGTTTGTGTTACTGAGATTGTACGTCAACATATTGATGTCTGCATGTAGTTGTGTCTTTCTGCTTTTCCCGGTTTGGGGTTGTCACAGCAGAACTCCATTCCACTCATGGGTGGCGTATAGGTTTTACGTGCTGGGCTGCCAGCCCTGACGCACAACGTCCGACAACAATACGCCCATTCACGCATGTCTCCACGCAGATGGCGCTCTATCTGGGAATCGCACCTACGTACTATCTGACCTCCATTCAACCAGCGCAACATACCCTAGCACTCCTGTGTCCATAATCGCATATCCATAGTTTCTCCAGCACACCCGTGTTGAGTTTCCATGCATAACAGCCATTATACACCTGATATCGCAGCCATGACACATCTTTACACATTGCCCTTTCCAGAGTGTTGGGGCTCTACACACATTTTGTACCACCTCGTGTATTCACAGGGTCACCATCCATTCATATTTGCACATATGTGCCTTTCCTGGTGTTATGGATTACGAACGATTTGTGGGTTACAAGTGCAGGTGGTCGCAACATGTGCTACATTCCGTCTGTGTATAATGTTGACGTAGCACTTCAACGATGTTATGGCCACTGGTATAACCCTGCCTCTGGTGTGAATAGCGGTGCTCTACTCACTCTTGTGCAGCTTTATCTGACATACGCTGCAAGCACTTTATAATACCTTACTTGCTTTAGATTCCCTTCACAATCCTTATGTTTGCTTTCGTCTTTCGGTGTTCATTACATATATATATATATATATATATATATATATATATATATATATATATATATATATATATATATATATATATATATATATATATATATATATATATATATATATATAGATATATAATTGCATATTTCTGCTATGTCTGTGGATATTTATCTATACACACATCTATCTATCTATCTATCTATCTATCTATCTATCTATCTATCTATCTATCTATTTATATATATATTTGACTATTTCATTCATTTATAGATACAATGAATATTATTCTGGACATCAGTTATAAATTCAATACAGGTATGCAATAGTCCTGTCAACAAATGTGACGGTTGGTGTACATATGTGTACGGACCTCTGTGATACTCGGGGACTAGTTTCTACAGGGACAAGGCTATGACAAATCAGGGACAATCACGGACACTTCTACTATATTAGTGCTATTAACTTGGAACGTGTTGACAGATATGTATTACTACTCATTTTCTGCAGTTAAATGCGTGTATTACTCTTCATTGTTGTAATTAGTCATTCTCATTCAACACCTTTCCTCCAAAGGCCACTGGCTTTGTGAGTGATTAAAAGGCTGGCCTGTTATTGTGCGAATGCTCTGACCATTGGTAGGGTTGACACATTGTCATATGTACAGGTTGGGATATATTCTGGGGACACCAGATTGTTTAGGCCAACACATACCCACGGTCAGTGCAGGTTTAGAACATTCATTAGTTTCCTAGCTGTGAGCCTATACCTTTAGCACTTTAGTTGTTAGTCTGTTTCTTGTACGAATTATGTATTTTCTATCCTGACATGACCGCTTTAAGCAACTGTTACATGCAGTGTGGTACATAGTTATTTCCTACATTCACAGGACATTTGGCATTGTATCATTGTTGGTCAGGACACACCTACCCACACAGTGACTGTCCCTCACACAGTGGATAAGGGGATATCCTGTTTACATCAGTGCCTTCATCACCCTATTTCCATGTGCCACTATGCAAAAGTGTACAATATATTCTCTCGATTATTCATGTCGGGACACGTGTGTCACAGGCAGGTGTTTGATCCTGGGTAGTAGGTTCTGCATGACCATCTAGGGCTGGACAGTCTCGTGCACCACTACTGCACATTCCAACTTGTGTCCAGATGTCTACAGGACTAGACATCATGTCTTGATACCCATTATAATGTTTACACAGGTTACTTATCCCATGAGGGATATCCAAAAATTTAACAAGACCAATACCGACCATTATTTTGGCGTTACGAAAATGTGCTGGGGGTTTTACATGCAAGGGATACATAGTTTGCAATCCTGAAACTGCCTAGGGTGACACTGCCTACTACATATGAGTAGTGGTCACTATTTGTAGATGTGGCTGTGCCAAGCTAGTAGGCCAAGTATGGCTGGATTTGGTGGACATTCAGGTATGGGGGTGGGTTGTGTGCTGTGGAGGGGATGCTGGGTATTCCATTATGCATCCAGGTGTGTTGCATCTGATTTGGCCAGTTCCATCAGGACCAATCTGTGGGTATGTGCCGGTGACATTTCTGTAAATTTGTATCGCACATTTTAATATTAATATGTTTGTGGGATTGTGTTCTACAGTATGGCCTGTCAGGTTGTATTGCAGATGTGTATACATGTTCTTTGTGTTTCTTTCTGATTCACCCGCTGCTCCTTCATACACCTCCAGTTCACCTATTCTGCATACGATACAGTCTCGCCTTTGAGGATTATACCATTACACATCCCCCCACACACATATTCCTGACACTCCATCCATCACTGCTTTGGTTGATGGCCCATGACACGGTCAAGGTAACACATTGCATACACTACATATGTCAGGTACCTGTATGGTTGTGTGGACTACCCTGGCATGTTTCACCTTCCACATGCTATACATCACGCACATAGGTACACGCCCATACTTAACTTTCATGACATTGTTGATACACCCGGGTAATACCCGTTCAACTGTGACACATACTGACAAGTACGGCTTGGACCGCATATGTGCGGATTTTGGCCGACTGTTCTGATCATTGGTAGGATGCCACCTTTTCCTATGTCCAGGATGGGATATATTCCGGACACATATCCGATTGTACTGGACAACACATACCCACAGTCAACGCTATGGATAATACTGTTCCTTTAAGCCTACATATTGCCTTATTGTTGTAGCAGTTTATATGCTCCTTCTGTATCGTTTTCATGCTTATTCTATTTCCTGTCACATATGATATTTTAAATACGGACATACCTATTGTATGTTACTATTACATGCGTTGTGGGATATAATTCTGCCATACGGTTGCTAGATATTTACATTTATCATGGATTTGTTATGGACACATCTGCCCAGCTGTGTACTCTCCCTCACAATGTGGGTCAGTTGGTGACCCTGACCATTGGGCTGGATGTACCTATTGGTGGCGCGCTAACATGATGCGTTTCACTTCCACTTGGTATAACTATATACACAGCACTGGACTACGGGCACATGGTTTTCAATGTCATTTGTTCGAGGGATAGGGACCTGTTATTCCCTACCATACATTTGTGTTTGCTTCTTCATTTTGTGTTCACAGGAAATGCCTTGCATGCTTTGCATACGTTTCAGTATCCACGGACACTGACAGATGTGATTACTATTGCTTGCAAATTGTTATATGCAAGCATTTTAGGTTGCATGTCGACAGCTGACATTTTCACTCCTCCGTGCGGCACTTCGACACACCCTATGCACTCGCGCTAGTTTCCTACGCATGTGGCTGTGGCGGCAGTGCGCCTTCATTAATATGCATTTGCACTACTGAACCATCTTCACATCACACGGTCGGCGCAAGCCTAACGCCGGCCTTCTGCCGAGCTTCATGAATCCCGGGGAAAGTCATGATGACACTAGTCTGAGAATTCAGGAAGAACCCCACTGCAGGCAGGCAGCATTTAGCAAGGCTACAGACACCCTATGACGATCTGAGGTGTTGCTATCAGTGCTAGGGGAGTGGTTGTAGGTGGTTTTGTGTCATTTGACTGTCACACTGACTTGTGCAAATGCTTGTATTTAAAATGTATCAACAGTGTTATTATAACTGATTAAATGTATATGTTTAAACAAAGAATATTCCGGAAGGGAAAAGTAGACATTTTTGAAATTGTTCTATAATTTTCAAATACTGCAACAGATCTTAGCAAAGCTCTGAGCGTGTATTGTACCAGAATCAGGTGATCAAATGTGAAATCATTCTATAATCAGCACTGAGAGGATGGAACATACACAGAACATTTGTTTTCTTTTGTTTTCTTTGTAACCTGATATAAAGGATCTATGGTAGTTATCAAAGTCAGTCAGTTCAGTTCAGTTTAGTTTTTAAGCTCATCACCTTGCCTTGTAGAAATAAGCATCTCAGCATCTAATCTTACCTTACTGCATTAATTAAGTTATCTAGGGAACAGCTATTCTTTAGGCAGTCAGGAAATAGAGTGAGAGTAATTAAGTATTTTTTCTGCATCTGTTTGAATCTATCCATCTGTGTTATTTTTCTTTCTCTTGTGATTGAAACTCTGGTGTTTATTGTACTTAGATATTTAGTATTCTCATGTTTTCTATTTTATTATTTATTATTAAATACTTGTATACCTTTCATTATAGCTGGTCTTTTAGAGAATACTTTTAACATCTTGAGAATACTTATGCTTCTTTTAGTGACACTGTGGCCACTCCAAAAAGCCTTGCTGCTGTTATACTCTACCATTTATATTCAGATTGATTTTACTCAGCATAATTGGATACCCTTGTAAGTATGTGATAGTGGTTGACTGGTTGCAGCATAGTTACCTTATAGTATGGGCAGAAGGGGTACAGCTAGTAAATCTGCACCAGCCTTTCCCAGGAGTGTGTGTGTGTGTGTGTGTGTGTGTGTGTGTGTGTGTGTGTGTGTGTGTGTGTGTGTGTGTGTGTGTGTGTGTGTGTGTGTGTTTGTGTGTGTGTAAGTCAAATATGCAGATTAGCTACTTGGAACTGAGGCATGGTGGTCCAAAGTGAGTCTTGTTTGGGATCTGGAGAGACAGAGAGACCAGTCTATATGCTCTTGGGGGAAACTGTGCTTGATGCAGAGAGTTGCATCTGAAAATACTGCATAAATTCATTTTTGTTCTTAGTGACTGTCTCTCACTGGTGTCAGTAGTGAGAATTGAGGCTCCTTGATTACTGGCTTGGGGTAGACAGGCCATCACACAGCTCACCATAGTTCTGCACATTTTTATTTAAAGTACTGTTGTATGACTGTCTCTGAATTGGAAATAGTTACCACAAGGTGAACATCCCACATCCATGGTAAGTTTTTTGAATCTGGTTGCATATATTTATGTGTTTATAGCTTTGCTTTAATATTTGTTGTTCTGAAAAGAAGTGAAAGTGCAATTTTTTGACCAGCTTACTTGAATTTGACACCGCCTATAAAATGACAATGGCTATTTACTGTTTCAACATATTCTAATTACATTATCAGTAAAAGACTCCTGGATTGTCAGCTTTATACTGCACATCATATGACCTAATAGCATTTAGGGAAAGAATATATCAGAATGTCAAATATATGCATTTCTTTCAGAACAAGTAAAATATGCACTTTTGCTGTTAGCATTTACCATGACAGAAAATATCACTTTTCTGTAAAAAAAATAATATTTTTATTGTTATCCCATAAGAACACACTTATATGAACCAGATATGTACAGAGTTTGTCAATCTGAAAAAAATGTTAAATGTATATGTTTATTGAGAATGAAATGCCAAAAAAATCCCACCTAAATGAGTAGATAATAAAACATAGCAATATGGTATCATGTCTGTGAACTGGTGAAAACAGACCTTGTTGGCAATTCCAGATTTAAAGAAGTGTAGGCAACCATACATTCATGTTCTTTTCTACATCTGAGTCTAAACTTAGGAGGGACAAAAATAAAAGAAACAGAGAAAAATGTACATCCTGATTCAGAAGTTGAATTTATGAATATAGGACTTTTACTTGTAATGTAATGACAACTCAGGAAAGTTATATTCTGGAAATGTACTGTTTACTTAATACCATACAGAAGTCATCTTCCCAGCCATGACTGAAACAAAGCATAATGCAGTATGTCAAACTACGGCTAGAGAAATATTTCTGGTACCTATTTATGAAAGATATTCAGGTAAAATGCATTCAAAACTTGCATTTTACCCTTAAGAAGTTCAGTGCAGATCAGTGCTGAATTTCACTTTGGCATAATGTCACCCTCATAACATAGTGTTATAGGGATGCCAAGTTTGAGCACACTGGTTACATATGTAGAATATTTTACCTCTGAAGTAAGTACAACTTATTAAAGATATGTGCTACATATTTAGTAAACTACTAGCATGAGAACATATATCTACCCCTACCTGCCTCTTAAAGAAAGAAAATAAATTGTATTATGTTCAGTTTCTACAGCTGCATAGCATTCCTCCCTGAGTTGGAGCCTATGACTGAGATACACAATTGGGTGGTCTTCCCCATCTGAGGAAACCTGGCTAAGTGCAGCCCCCACCCCATGGTTTGAAGCATCCACTTGCACAACAAATTCTTTCCTGTAATCTGGACTGGCTAACACTGGGGGTCCTACCAAAGCTCCTTTAAGCTTCTGGAATGCCTGCTGACATGCTGGGGTCACAATACCTTATATGGCCTGTTTTCCTTGTCAGGTCTGTGACGGGAGAAGCTATTGTACTATAAATGAGGAAAAACTGTCTGTAATACCCTGCAATTCCTAAGAATACCCTCACCTGCTTTTTGGTATCAGGGGCAGGCCATTCCTGAATGGCTTCCACTTTGGCAGGTTCTGGCCTCATCCTACCACTCCCCACTCTATGTCCCACGTAGGAGACCTCTGCCATACCCACCTGACATTTGCTGGGCTTAATATCAACCCTGCCCTCTGTAGTTTGCCCAGAACCTCAATGGCATGCTGAAGGTGCTCGTGCCAAGAATGACTGTGGATGGCAATATCATCTATGTAAGCAAGGGCAAAACTCCTGCTCCTGCTAGGATATGGTCTACCAGCATCTGGAAAGTTGCTGGGGCATTTTTCTTCCCCAAAGGGAATCTTTGTGAACTCATACATGCCAAACTGAGTCAAAAAGGCTGACCTCTCTCTAGCAATAGGAGCCAAGGGCACCTGCCAGTAGCCCATGGTAAGATCAATGGTGGTAAAATACTTAGCCCCACTCATCTGCTCTAGGCCTTCATCTGTCCTAGGCATGGGGTAAACATCTGATTCTGTGTGACTGTTTCATTTTCTGTAGTCCACACAGAACCTGGTGCTGCCATCCTTCTTTGGTACCAGTACCAATGGGGAGACCCAGGGACTGCTGGATGCCTGAATTACCCGTAGTTCCAATATTTCATGTATCTCCTCCCGGAGTCTGAGTCTCTCAGGTACCCTATAAGGGTCTTGCTTAATAGGCCTTTGGGGTCCTGTATCCACATGGTTCTGCACCAGGTGGGTGCACCCTGATTTCCCAGAGAACATGTCCCAAACTCCTGTAACACTGCTTAGATTTCTCAAACCTGGGTAGGGGATAGCCGCTGGGACATTGCTACCCCTTCCACTGAGGTGTCATTTCAAACCTCACTGAGGAGATCAGTCATCAGATCCCCTTCAGACTCCTCCTGCCATCCACTGAAAATACTCAGCACAAGGAGCTCCCTATCATCGTAATGTTTCATCATGTTAACATGGTACAGTTTGTGCCCCTGCCTCCTGCTTAGCAGTTCGACCATGTAGTTAACATCACTGACCTTCCTTACCACCTTGCCTGCAGCTTGTTGTGTTTGACAGGAATGAAAACCATTACCTGCTGCCCCACAGCATACTCTCTAGCTCCAGCATTCCAGTCATACCAAACCTTCTTCTGCTGTTGGCTTCTGCCAAGTTCTTCTGGGCCAAGCCCCTGAGTTCTCTGAGCCTTGTCCTGAGGTTTAGGACATATGCCACAACAGACTCCTTGTGGGATTCGCAGTCACCCTCCCACTCATCTCAAATCAAATCTTGAGGTCCCCTCACCCTCTGCCCATATAGCAACTCAAAGAGTGAAAACCCGTATATTCCTGAGGCACCTCTCTGAAAGTAACAACAGATAGGGCAAATATTTGTCTCACTCCCTCTTAAAGTGGTCTGCAAATGCCCATAGTATGGACCTGAGTGTAGAGTTTAACCACTCAACAAGCCCATTAGTCTGGGGATGGTAGGGAGTGGTTCTTAGTTCCTTCACCCCACAGTACTTCCACAGACAAGTCAGCAGGTCAGACATGAAATTGGCACCTCTGTCAGTCAGTATTTCTTTTGGGAAACCTACCCTTCTGAAAATCTCTAACAAAGCATGGTATCTGGTAGCATAACCTACTACCACTAGGATATACTTTTCCCTGTGGAACTTGGGATACTCAGAGGCCCAGTAATATTCATAGTTAACTTCTGAAGTGGCTTGTCAATTACAGGCAAAGGCATCAAATGAGATTTCACCGTGTTTCCTGCCTTGTCTACCTTGTGGCACTGCTCACAGGTCCTGCAGGACCCTGTTACATCTCTGGAAATCCCAGACCAATAAAAGTTCTGCATAAAATGTCTCTTTGTATGTGTTATGCCCATATGACCTGCAAAGGGAATTTCATGAGCTATGGCTAGAAGTGCCAGATGGTAGGGTCTGAGCACTACCAACTGCTGTATTCTCTCACCCTCTAGCCCTCCCTCAGGGGTATACTCTCTATACAGTAATCCTTTGTCCCTATATACAGATTTCTCCTTCCCTCAAAAATCAGGTGCCTCACTAGCTACCTCCCTCAGGCCTTGTAATATAGGACTTGAGAGATGAGCCTGTCTAAACTCTCTCTTAGTAAACCTTCCTAGCTCCCCTTCCACCACAAGTCTGGTATCCTCTGACAATGGTGCCTCACTGTCAGTCTGGGTACTACTACTCACCTCTGTCCTTGTAGTCACTCTGTCCAAGGGAACATCAGTACCCACAAGCAACTGTGGCTCAATGTCAGTCTCACTGCTACAGGGTAGCTTCCTCCCTGAAGTAACCACCTCATTAGTCCTGGCTGCAAGTGTGTGGTCGGTCTGGGTCGCCCCCAGGCTACCAGACCCACATACGTGTCTCCAAGCCTGACTGCATGTACTGCATGCACACAGGGTACTGTATTATCAAAATCATTCCCTATCAGGACATCTGCAGGGATATTCTCAAACACACCTACTTGCTGGCTTCCTTTTCCACCCTCCCAGTCAAGGTGAACTGAAGCTAAAGGTATTCGGAATGGGGTCCCTCCTAAAGCTCTGACTGGAGTAGACTGCCCAAGCAAATAGTGCTCCTCTTTAACCATTGCAGGTTTCACACTGGTTAGTTCAGAGGCTGTGTCTCTCTTAGCAATGGCCTTTTTCCCATTCATTAAGATAGGATATAACCTGTTGTGGTAGTTTGGTACCCTTATTGTCTCATGACAACTTACTGCTGGCATTTTGTCATTCCCACTTACTGGCTCTCCCATGTTTTGTTCCCCACCTTGCCTCCGTGGTCATCTATATGTTATATGGCCTGACTGGTTGCATTTAAAATATTTAACCCTTGGTCCTGGATGTGTACCTATACTAGTGGCTTCCCCTGCTACTGGCAGACTCTGTTGGGGCAGTCTGGGCTGCCAACCATGGGTTTCCTTAGGCCCATGATCAGCAATGGGTGTCCCTTTCCTGTGCAGTGATGCCCTGCTTGCTAAGTATAGATCTCCCTTCTTCCCCAACTCATCTGCAGTAGTGCATTGTCTATCAGCTAACCAGAGTCTCATATCCTCAGACAAAGTGATAAGGGCTTGTTCCTTCACCAAAAGGTCTGACAGCCCTTCAAAAGTGGTGACCTGACATCCACTCACCCACCTATGAAAATAAGTGTTTAGTTCAGCAATGTATTCATATTTTCATCTGCCTTGCATCTATGCTCACAAAAAAAATTCTATAAGCTTCAGGTGTTAACTTAAAACATTCTAAAAGACAGTTCTTTACAACATTATAATTTAAACAGTCAGTATCAGACAGTTTAGAAATAGCAGTTGCAGCTTTACCATGGAGTAAGGGGGTCAGGAAATGTAGCCAGAGCATTTGATCAGCATTATACTGCTTACATACCCTCTCAAACATATGAATGAAACTATCAAAATTATCCCCCTCTGTAAATTGTGGAACAAATTTACTGACCTTTGTTGCTTTTGGAATTCAGTTACTCACTTCCCCATTACCTCCATGGACTCTGGTGAAGAGTCACCATCTCTTTTTCATGTTGCCTCTGCCTCTCCTTCTTCTCAGCTTCCAGGTGTCACAGTTTCTCATTTTCCTCAGCCTTCAGATGTTACAGTTTCTCATTTTACTCACTCTCTAGATGTCTCAGTCACTCTGCTGCTTCTATTTCCAAATGCTTGGCCTCCAGCTCAAGTCTCTTTAACTCCAGATGGATTTTTAAGTCCTCTGTAGAAAGGCTGAACTGTCCATTTTCTGAGAGTTGTACATCTCCAAGGTCAGTCTGACTGTCCTCCTGGTTGCTATCCTGTGATGCAGCTGTGACTAAAGCTGCAATAATTTCTACTTTAGTCTGGTTGGCATGCACCAGTCCTTTAGCCTGGCGCATCTCAGCCAACTGGCTCCTTGTCAGCTTGCCATACTCCTCTGCTGACATGCTTGCCTGCTCTCACTGACTAACCTAACAAAAAATAAAGAAATAAATAAAACAATTGTGATATGAACTCTGAGTGTTCACTGCATGGCTGATTGACAGCACAAACACCTTCAGTGACCACTGTATACAAGCTACAGGAATTCAATATCCACACAGCTACAAGTCAATTAATGTGATGTGGCTTTCTCACCACTGCCACCAATTATGTGATGACCCTGCACTGGCCTAGTAATCAAGGAGACTCAGTCTTCACCACTGACAACAGCTAGGAGGTAGGAGCACTGGGAGGATGACAAGTACACACACAGTAAAGTGCAATTTCCCTTAAGAGCACACAGAGATCACAGTCAGTCTGTGGATGGTTTCTTTCTCTTTCTCCTGATCCCCAATAAGACTCCCCACTGGCACAGTTACAGGGTTGAGATCTCGGCTAAGTGGCCAAGCTAAGACCTCCAGCACCCTCTATGTCAAATCAGTGCTTTGTGTCCCTGCCCAAGTAGCTGACACACACACTTTTGAGATTTGATTGATATACAAATACGCACACACCTTGTAAAGGCTGACACAGGTTTACTAGCTATGCTCCCTTCTGCCCAGACTATAAGGTAGCACCAGCTGCCACCAGCCACCCTACTTATCAGCTACTATAAGGCCCTTACAAAGGATGTGCAATCCTACTGTGTAATGTTACTATTATCCAAATGGTAGTTTTGACAAAGACTTGAGAGGCTATTTAAAAAGGTCTATGTTATAACCTTGAATAATTAAAAGAGCAAATGCTCTTTAATCGACCCCTTAAAATTGAAAGCACTAAATACTGAACACACAGAACAGTGATGTTTTTCCCAGGGAAAAATATCTGGGCCATTTTTGTGACTTTGCCATTTCCTCCACTGTGGTACGATCTCAGAGTTGGCATATTTAAGTAGGGGGGGTGTGGGGGGCAAAGCCCCCCACTTTATTTTGTTTATGGATTTTTTTTTTTTTTTTGCAGAGCAGTGATTTTTTTCCCCCCTGGGAATAAAACAAAAATGCTGCTCCATGTATTTGGGATTTAGTGCTTAAGATTTTAAGTGGTTGATTAAAGAGCATTCACTCTTTTAATCGTTCAAGGTTATAATATAGACCCATTTAGGAGTGGCCTGTACAGTGTCACCAAATACATGTACAAGTACTCTAACAGCTTAAATATGTCTCACAAATATCAGCCACAAAGACAGGTTTAAATATATTTAATAATAAATAATAAAAGAAGAAAACAATACTCAGTAAACAAATATAGTTACTTCAGAGTTCAAATTCACAGGAACTATTTTAAACCAACATTGCAGGATAGACTCAAATAAATACAGAAACATCTAAACTAATCTTTACTATATTCCTATCTATATCCAAAAGAGATACTATGCCCTGAATCTTACTTACAAGCAAGTGCAGATATGATAATGAGTGGATGTTTCCAGGTCAAAGACAAAATACAAAATGTCTACTCTCTCTCTGAGAGCATTCTTAAATCAATATCAAATATTACTGCTGGGTTAGCTTGGATGACATCACTTTTTGTCACCTAACTTCAGTTCCCAGGTTAAACAGAAACTTAACATCTCTGTGTTAAAATTCATATCTCTCAGATGTGCAGTTGCTAGGACATCATAAAGCAATAAAATGCTTTTTACATTTTAAACCAAGTAGCTATTTCTCTGCAAGACAATAGAAAAAACTTCTATCTCTAGACATCCTGTCTCCTTGCTGCATTGAAACTAACTTTTATAACATATCATAAAGCACTTAATTTCAACGTATTTTCTTGAAGTTTTGTAAGTTAATCTCATATGTTTCAGTAGGGTATGCTGTGGTTACATTCTTGAAGCTCAGTACATAACATATAGTTCTGTATAAATCATATCAATATCCACAAATGACATATTTTTATTTACAAAATTCCATCTAGCTGGGCCGACAGCATTTTGGTTTCACACAACCTGCACTAGACAGAGGTCAAATATTAATGCAGTTGATTTGCTACTGTGTAAGCTTTAAGATGAAATCTTTTAAAACCTAGCACATAGCATGGTTTTGGAATTACTGATGCAAATATGAGCAAGCAATATTTGATGCCCTGAGGCGTCAGTAGGAGTTAACTGCATATGCACCTGGAGGCATCACTAGTATGTAATGAGTTAAATACCTTGTGTCAGTCACCATTTCAGACATCTTAACAAACCTTCCATAAAAAGATAAAAAGCATGTTAACTTTGCACCTAAGACTGCTATCTAACATTAGGAGTTTTAGTTCAGCACATTGCCATACTTGACATAAAAATGTCCCCATCAGTACATGGAGTTTCAAAGATGCTAAGTTTGCAGACAAAAACAATAAGGGAGCATGTTAGACTATGATAGTAAAATGTCTGTGAAACCTCTTCACTTTGTACTTGTGTATAAGTGTAATGATTCAATCCTCCTCTGACACATGTTAATTAACCTTACAGGGAAAGAGAAGATTCTTACTTACCAGATATACCTGACAATGTCATTTTGTCCTTACAGATTTCAGTGCAGCTCAATCCTGAAGTGTACTACAGCCCATGGTCAGCCTCAACACATAATGTTTTGGTGGTATTAAGTTTGCAGTCACAAAAATATTACTTTGTCTAGTTTTATATTTATGTCTATATCATATATATATGTGTGTGTGAGTGTGTGTGTGTGTGTATACAAACACACTCACACATGCACATATGATTTTCACTTCTGAAGCCATGGCAGATATATTATATTCTCAGCCTAAGTATACCTCAGCCTAAGTATAAATCATATACCTACCATAATTGAAAATACAGGCGAAGTACAATTCCAAATAAAATACCATATGCAGGTTGCCTTTCAGACTCATAATAAACACTTTCGTTGAGTCACAGCAGGATAGTTAGCTACAGAATTAATCTGAGATGGCTATTATAGTTTTACAGATTTCAGTGAAGTTTATTGATGAAATTGACTGTAAAACTATTGTCTTAGGCAAATGGAGTTTTGATGATGGCAAATTTACAGTTGCTTGGCTGAGATAAATATGATATTTAGTCTGATATCATGAAATTTTAGTAACAATATACTAAAATTCAGTAACTACATATGTGCGCATATGCGCACACGAGCACACACACACACAACAGCCTATGAATAAGCCTATTAAAAACATAAGAGTCCATGAGTAGACTGAGCTGCATTAGCTAGCTCCAATTATACCAAGGAATGTATTGTGCAAGTAGATCCTTTAATCATGACATGTAATCAGGTACTTCCAAAGGGACAAGAACTTCATGAGTCATACTTGAATAGACTTCAGTCAAGAAAATAATCTTAAACAGCAACAGAGAAGCACTGTTTAAGAATAATATGGGATCTCCAAAAGTTCCAACCTCACTTGTATGGCAGAAACTTCAAAGTAGCAACAAGCAAGAACCCTTTACTGTTACTTCACAGAGTTAGTGGACAAAATAGTAACCACCTTAGATAGAGTTTGGAATTGCAGTCAAATAAAATGGCCGTCCAGAACAGATGTGGCAAATGTAACGTCTTTTGTATACAAGAAAATAGGTAGTGTGACCTTAGAAATATATTCTCTAAATCCAACCTTTACTACTTTAGGGCTTCTCAGCAAAATTTGCTTGAACCTAAAAAGGAAGGTGATGAGTAAGACAAGCTATTATTTTTACAAAAATGCATGTGAAGGGAGCTAAACTGTAGCAAATTTAAAAATGCAATAATTGTTTATAAGCAAAAGTAAAATGAGTTGTGTCTACAATGGTATATAAATCACATTATCACAGTGAAATTTATTACAGTTTAAAAGTGAATCTAAATGCAAATGTACAAATGTGTGTACTGCTGCAAAGTCTACTGGAAAAAGATTCTGGCTAGGTTATATGTTAATGATGCTATATTTAGATGGTAGCTTGTTGAAGCTTTCTTTATTCCCCTTTGCCAAATAACTATAGATGCAAATGTCATCTTCTAAAATTCAAACTTAGCCACAGGAAATTATGTCTGGGACTTATAAATAGAGAGACAGTTAATTCAAGTCAGTCAGCTAATGGAGTTACTTAATGGAGACAGAGATACCTGTAAGGAGTCTGAAAATTAAATTTTGTGTGTATGAGCTAGACACAAGTATACAGTGTACCTTTTAGCAAGAAGAAGACAATATCTAGTATTAGCTGTTATTTTTCTGAACATTATCTGACTGATTGAATATTTTATTTTCAATTCCTTTGCAAGTTCTATACTCTTTGCATATTTATTTGGAAAGGACAAGCATTAACTTATCCATTTCAAATAAACAACACCATTGTTTAACTCTGAATGTGGCTGATGTTTCACTTATTAGCTTAAGGGTTTCTACAGTTTACTGGTAAAACTATTTGTGGGTATCCATCATTCAAAGGGTTAGCATTTAAGCTACTGATGCCATTCATATATTTGGCAACTTACTTGTTTTAAGAGTAAATAGCAAGTTGTGTTTTTGTTTTGGTGATATAATTTGGCTGGAAGCAGCATATGTTAAAGATTGGGAAGAAGGGTATTATTGTTGGATAGGGAGAATTATTACTTACCTCTAAATTAGTAAAATATTGAATATATATGTAGAACAAATAATTCTGATGAAGTTTCAATTGATCATGTTAAGGCTGTACAGAAAAGCACTGGTTCAGTGTTAGGAGGAATCACAGAGAGTAAGGTATGTTAACTCTGAACTGCAGCTGTACAGTGTGAATCTCATTTTTCTGTGTTGCAGGTCATAACTATTGCCGGTGCAGAAGTGCAAATTTTCCATACATTCTTAAAGCCAATTGCCAGACTAGGTGTTGTCATCCAATACAACAGCACAATGGGTGGAATACAGTATATCTGTGTGATTAAATGATTAAAATTGTGAATATACCTATAGACAAAGAATGATAAAAAAGGTTATTTCTCCATCTAGTGGATATAGCAGTGTATAACTCCCTTTTAATCTGAAAATATAAAAAAAGTTATATGCAGTCACTATAAGCACCTAGTGAAACTTTTAGCACCATAGCTTATTCAGGTGATTCAAGGAGGTCTTATTTTCAGTGCTGATACTAATATTTGTCTTCCTGCATACATTTCATAGCTAAGTTGCCACCAACCACTAACAAAAAGAACCTATCAAAAGTATGCAGGGTTTACTATGCCAGGTGCTCATTAGACAGAGTCATCAGGGGTATAAGGAAAAAAAACAACTATACATAGAAGAACACCAAAAAGCCATTAATACTGACCAGACCGATGTGCTGCTCTGTGTGCTGGCATTACCTCACCACAGGAAAATATGCAAATAATTCATTTTAGAGTCCTTCATGTTGACTAAATGAATAAATAAGTAAATGTTGTTTATGTACATATTTCATTTTTAGAAAAAAAATGTATACATTGAGTATTTTTTATTTTCCATTTATAGCTAAAAGAGGCATCTATCAATATATATATGGATCAAATTAATGTTATTCTGTAAAATGAACTTCCAAGGGGCTTGAGATACCATCTCTCAGAAATAGGCATGTGCAGACATTTAACTGCTATAGTTTGGGCTGGGACATTATACTTGTTTTTTTTTTTTTTTTTTATTCAAGGTGAGCTTATGACCCTCATGCAGAAGTATGTAGCATATTTACCTCATCACAGCAAACAAGATTGTGAGAAAAACTCTGACATCCCTAAAATAATATGTCTTAAGGTGCAACAAAGAACTCAAGTCAAATTACACTGAAAGTTCCTAAGGGTAGACTGGCTATAGTAAGTGCACTTCTTAGCTGTGTATCCTGTTGTCATTTAGTGAAAGTTTGTTAAGAAGTCTCGGTAGTGGATTACCACATGGACTTTCATATTAGAATGATAAGTGTAGAGTTGCAAGAACATTTTAGTATCATAGTTTGGTATGTTGCATTTATGCTGTTTCCATTAAGGGTGGGCATATGACTTCTGCTCAAGTTGAGATATTCAGCTCATGTTCAGTATGTTAGTGTATGCTTGTGTGTGTGTGTGTGTGTGTGTGTGTGTGTGTGTGTGTGTGTGTGTGTGTGTGATGACTCTCAACTGTTCAGATTTTCACAGCATGCCCTTATTTTGGTCTGCCCCTCATAAAATTTGTGTTTTTTTCTGGCAAAGCAGTGAGGGCTGAATTCACTAAGCAGTGGCATAAATTTGAGTTTCATACTTGTTATCATTCAGAAAATGCGTGGTAATGCAAAACTTTACTCTAGTAAATCTCAAAGTTTATATGAGCAATATTTAAAATTTTTCCCTATTTTTAGACCATTATTTTTGGCTTTGTTCAGATACCTTGTACTAAGAGATTGAGGTGTGTGTGTGTGTGTGTGTGTGTGTGTGTGTGTGTGTGTGTGTGTGTGTGTGTGTGTGTGTGTGTGTGTGTGTGCGTGATGCATGCACCTGTCTGTCTGTATGTCAATGTATGTCTGTCTGTTTGTGTTCATGTGTGTGTGTGTGTGTGTGTGTGTGTGTGTGTGCCAGAGATATCTGCTAGTAACCTTCAGTTAGATCAATAGTGGTTACATACTTCTGCTTCACCCATCTTCTGTAAAGCTTCATATATTCTTGGCATGGAGAATACATCTGCTTGTGTGACTGTTTAATTTTCTATGGTCTACACAGATATGATGCTCACACTGAGATCTAAGGACTTCTGGATTTTTAAATTATTGCCATAGTTAACATTTCCTTTAGTTCCACTCATATGGTTTGGGTACCTTTCTCAGGTACCCTATAAGGAGCCTAAATGATATGCTGTTGACTTCCTGTGTCTATTTCATGCCCTACTGGCTTTGTACATGCTGACCTAGCAGTGACAGTGTACCCAGACTCAGATAGCACTGCTTGGATTGAACCTGAGTGAGGGATAGCTGCTGTGATAGCATACACACTCATCTACTGAAACATTAGTCTGAGCCTCACAGAGGCAGTCTACTATCAGTTGTTCTCTGATTCACCATGAGGCCTACCGTATATACTAAGCACTACACCCTTTATACAATGGCTGACTTTATCATGAGGTTTACTTTTCAAATTATTGTGAACAGACCCTTCCATATTGACTTTCACTTATTTTGCCTAACAGAATAAGTACCATTACCTTTTGGCCAACTGTGTGTTCTCTGGTCCTTACTGTCTGGCCATAGTAGACATTCTGCTGCCCCTGTGCTAGATACTCTTACCAACCCCACCTGGTCCTGAAATTTAAGACATACTCTACAAAAGAGTCATTATGAAAATCACACTTATCCTCCTACTTGTCACACATTAAATTACACCCCCATCTTGTCACCACACAGTAACTTGAAATGTGAAAAACTTGTGGATACTTCAAGAATTCATCTATACACAAAGGCAAGATAGAGTTGGTGCTTGTCTCACTCAACATTAAAAACTGTTTGCAAATGCCCTTATGATTACTTTTGAGAGCACAGTTGACCCACTCCACCAAATAATTTGTGGATGATAGAGTGGAGGTTTATTTGTTTTCCTGTGCAGAGCTTCCACAAGCAAATAATCAGGCCTGATATAAAGTTAAAGCCCCTTATACATTTTGCATATGTCTCCTTTTGTATGTTTTATGCTTAAATGACTGGAAAAAGGAATATTATGGGCTTGGCCAAATGTGTCTGGTGGCATGCCTTGAGACTACTGGTTGCCATTGCATCTCTTCCTTTACAGCCTTGTTAGGAATACACTCTCTGTACAGTAATCCTGTGTTCTAATGTATTAACTGTCTTTGCCCACAAGTATCAGAAGCCTCTTTGGGTTACTCTGCAAAGTTTTGCAAACTGTGGTCTGAAAATTGTGCCTGTCTTAGTTCTCTGCCTACAATCTTCCCCAAATTCCTTCTAATGCAAGTTCAATACTTTTTCACAAGTATGCCCCAGATTTGGACTCCCTACTATGAACCATTTCTTCCCTTAAAGTAACCTTTCCAGAGAAAGTCCAATATCTTCTGACACACATAGTTCTGATTCAGTTTTTTGCATCCATTTTATTCTTTTTCTAAAATGAGCAGATTACCAGCCTTTGCTAGAGGTATTGACACTAACACGTCTCACTCCTCCAACATTTCCTACATTACATCTTCAGGCTTGGCTTAAAGTCAATGAATGTACACAGGCTGCTGTATTGTACCTATTAGAAGATCTGCTGTGTTATTATCAAATATTGTCACCTATTTGTTTTACACTCCCCCTTCCCAGTCCATGTGAACCCTGAAATGGTGTCTCTTCTATGGCCTTTAATAGAGTAAACATGCTTTTTTCCAACAGCTACAGGTTTAATAATAGTCATAGCTGATATTATATCACCCTTAGTAATGGTTTATTTATCCTCTATTAAGATCCCAAAATCCCTTGTGATTATATGTTGAATTAACAGTTTTAATACAACCTATCACTATTGTGTCACTAGTTTTATAGTGCTTTTATTAGCTCTCTCATGTGAATTTCCCAACCTGTCACTGTGAACATTTGGATCATACATGTGCCATGTGATTAATCTGGAAACATTACAGTCAAAGACCTAGTTTTTTCCTGTTTTTGCATGTGCAAATTACTATGAAAGTTTACACTGTCCACCAAGGGTTCTCTTGTACCCGTATGTAGCTTGCTATCCCATTCTTATACAGTTGTGCCCTGTTTTTCCCCATTTTAACAAAAGCGTTATCTCCCCATCTGCTAACAAGATTCTCATGTCTTCAGGTCAAGTATTGAGTGCTTTGTCCCTTATTATAAGGCCTCCTAGTAGTTAAGTCATACCCACTCACCCACGTGTGGAAGTATGTTCTTATTTCTCCAGTATAATCACAAACACTATTATCTTCCTTTTTTTATATTGCCTCAGAATTTTTCCTACAAGCTTCAGGAGTAAGTGGAAAATATTTAAACAAGGTATTTATTACCTGTAAATAATAAAGACAATCCACATCATTCATTTCTGATGAAGCTTATATTGACTTACCCTTTAATAGAAGAATTAAAGACTTGCCCATTGTTCTCTGGTCAGTTTGCTACTGATTACAGAGCACCTGAAATGCCCAGATAGAACCTCCTAAGTAATCCTCATCTTCAGAGTGAAGAGTCAGTTTGGTGCTAACTTTGACATCTACGGTTTGCTCCTCCCCTGCTACTCACATTCTTTGATGAAAGGCCAGCATCTCCCATTCCTACTGGCACTGCTACTAAGTGTCCTAAACTTCTCACTTCTTTTCTCTTCTTTATACCTCAAGCTGTTTAATTCTTTTCCGTGGGGTTCATCCCATTTTTTTTTTAATTTCAAGCTGCACTTTTGGGGTCATCTGAAGATGGATTGTGTTGCCTTGCTGCATTTTATTTACCTGCATCCACTACCTGTCTGTCTCTAATTTCAGCAAACTGCATTTCAGCCTCACACATGCCTACTGTCATGTCCTCCTTGGACATATTACTGCATGAAAGTCCATTGGTTTCAAACACTTTAGTTAGCTGTGATGCAAAAATTGCAACGTACCCCACAGAACTCTCTGTTTCCTAACAGCATGGCTAGAAAATAAAATAGCTGCTGAGTAAGATGTACTGCTGTATATCTACCTTGTGTCTGCAAGGGTATACACACCCTTTTGGCTATAGAAGTCCAATTTCAAGACCCAACCTGTACCTGTCAATTAATATGCAATAAGCAGTGCTGATGGGTTTAATCTTCAATGTTGTTGTCTTAATATTTATTTGCAATGAAGAAGCCAAAAGTATAGGGTTTGAATCCCAACACTGGTACTCATTAATATTCACAGTATAATTGACCTTAACTGTGCAAAGTAAATGTACTCTGCTTCTTGTGGTAATAAGCAATCCCTGCCATAAGAAAACAAGCTTCAATTTATACAGCTATAGATCAGAGTTAAAATTACCTGTTCCCATGATTCTACCACCTCAGACGGTGCTTGCAGCACAACCGAATCAAAGCTTCAGATCTATTTCAAAAACATACACTCTCACACAATATTTTCCTGAATTGGGGAGGGGTAAATGATAACTGTCTAGCACCCCCATAGTGCCTTTTTTAGGCAAGGCTCAAATTCTAAACCTACCACCCTAGAACACAAAAAAGGAAAAAAACTAAGGGTAATGCTGCTCAATGCCAGAAGTCTCAACCTCAAGATGCACACACTCGAGGCCCTTCTCAGTATGGAGAACATCGATGTCTGTGCTGTGACTGAAACCTGGTTCAAGGCTCCCGAGAGCACCCCGGCACTATCAGGCTTTACCTCATATCATGTGTTCCGGCCCCAAAATCCGGACAACACCAAGAAAGGAAGGGGGGTGTCTATATTCATCAAGAACACCCACACCTCAAGGTTGGTGGCAACGCACGATGCATCGGAGACCATCCAGGTGCAATTAACCATAGGCAAAACTGCTCTGCAATTTGTCGCATGTTACAGGCCACCCTCTCAATCTCAGGAACCTCACATAGCTTTCCTGAAAACACTGGAGGTGATAAATGTATCTCCAAACACCATCATGCTAGGTGATTTCAACTACCCGAATATAGACTGGGATCACTACTCAAGCCCCAACAATCTAGTCCAAAGGTTCCTAGAGTTCATAAACTCAAATGCCATGGAACAACTAGTCACCATTCCCACAAGAGGAGATAACATACTAGATCTCATCATCACGAACATGAATGTTCAACACCGGAAGTATACCCTTCACTGGTGAGATCAGACCATAAACTAATCTCACTGGAAGTCCACATCCCGCCCCCACCTGAGATAAAAAAGACCACAGTGAAGAACTTCTCAAAAGCCGACTTCACACTTCTAAAGGCTAGTGTCGTCTCTTTTAAGGCCCCCGAGACTGCGGAAACCATTACTCAAGCCGCTGAATCACTTACAAATGCCTTCTACCAGCACCTACAGGACTGCATGGATCAGGCAATCCCAAACAAAACAAAGACCCTTTGCACCAAAGGCAAGCGTCCAGTTTGGTGGACCCCAGCCATAAACAAGCTCTACAACAAAAGGAGGAAGCTACTACAAGATAGAGCAAAATCCTTAAAAGGAAAACACCCTTGATCATTATAAGTAAAAAATTAAGATCTCTCATAAAATCATCCAAGGCAAATTTTGAGAGAAAAGTCGCTAAGGACTCAAAGGACAATCATAAGGCCTTCTTTAGCTATGTTAGAAACCTGGGAGGAAACTCCCAGATATGCTCAGAATTAGTTCAAAATGATGTAAAATTACTGAACCTACAGACATTGCCAACATACTGGCAGACAGGTTCAGTGCAAACTCCCCCCCCCAAAAGGTGAGATATCTATACCAGAGAATTATAGCCCCCCAAACATCTCTAACGCTCAGGTGAGAACTGCTCTCTCCAAGGCAAAAAACACAGCATCCATGGGACCAGATGGTGTCCCCAGATGTGTGCTCCACGAACTCAATGAGGAATTAAACCCGCAGTTAGGGCAGCTGTTTAATCTTAGCCTCACCTCAGGATACGTGCCTAAGGAGTGGTGTACGGCAACTGTGGTCCCACTTCACAAAGGAGGTGCCTCCACCAACCCGGGAAATTACCGTCCCATCAGCTTGACAAGCTTGATCTGCAAAGCTATGGAGAGGATCATAATGGAACTCATAAATAAAGACATAGGAGACTTGCAGACTTTGGATCCGACCCAGTTTGGCTTTGTCAAGGGCAGATCATGCCTTTTAAACCTGGTGGACTTTTTCGAAACAGTCACCAAGGCCATTGATAAGGGAAAGGCAGTCCACACAGCCTACCTCGACCTGGCAAAGGCTTTCGACACAATACCCCACTCAGGTATCATTGAAAAACTCATCAGCTTAAATGTAAACCCATATGTCACTAGATGGGTTGCAAATTGGCTAAGTGACAGAACCCACAGGGTCAGAGTTGCTGGCGCCATGTCAGACTCAAAGTCTGTCACAAGTGGTGTCCCACAGGGCTCAGTCCTGGGCCCTCTCCTGTTCAGCATCTACTTTTCAGAAGTACAAGCAAACACAGGAGGATTATGACTGACAAAATTTGCAGATGACTGCAAACTGGGTGCCATAGTTGAGAACACATCTGACACAGATATCCTTCAGAAAGGTCTTATAGAAATGGAAAACTGGTGCCAGAACCATGGCCTAAAGTTAAACGCCAAAAAATGCATAGTCATACCCTTCGGGAAAAACAAGGTTACCCCTAGCTACCATATAGGCGGCAACCCACTAAGCACAGAAGAGGTTATCAGGGATCTGGGTACCCAGGTTGACAGTAACCTTTCATTTGATACTCACGTTGCCAAAGTAGTTAGGAAGACCTTCTACATTGCCCACCTAATCATGAAGGGATTCACATCTAGATCAAGGGAAGTCATCGTCCCCCTGTACTCAACACTCATCAGGCCAATGATTGAGTACAATGCCCCATTTGGAATGTATCTGACCCGACACCTGCAGCAACTGGAAAGGCCACAAAAGTTCCTCACCAAAAGGATAAAAGGTCTCAAAAATATGTCCTATGCTGCCCGACTGAAGGAACTTCAGCTCTACTCAGTCGCTTACCGTCTGCTCAGAGGTGACCTGTGCCTGACATACAAGGCCATGTCCAACCCAGAATTGATGAACATGCTTCACCTCAAAAAATCTAGATCCCTCAGAACTACAAGGGCGGGAGACTTAAACCTCGACACGGTTATTAATAGGACGTGCTGGAGGGACAGATTCATCACCCAGAGACTCCCTATGCTGTGGAACAAAATCCCGGTACATGTGAGGCAGAGCACCTCGCTGGCTTTGTTCAAGAGAAATCTTGACCAATGGATGGGAGATCGCAGATATACCCCAGGGATTATCTCAGTGTCACTGATTGACAGAGGCACAGCAAAATAATGGGCATAGTATCCTCCAAACTAAAGGAGTGGCGAAAGCCACAAAACTCTGGCTAGGCTTATAAATGCCCTTGGGCAGATAGCCTAGTATGAACCTATGAACCTATGAACCAAATACACTCCTCTTCAATCTTTAACCTATTCAGTTACCAGTCAAACTGAAGTGACAAACCAAGAAAGGACATAACTGTTTACCTTTAAAATAAGCTAACCTTTGAGTATCTGAATGATAGTGATAGCTTAAACAGTAACATTTTGATGGACAGATGCACATAGTTAGGTTTGTTAGTAAAATACAAAAACATTAAACATAATAAATAAAACATCAGACAGTGGTGTTCAAAGTTTAATAGAATTCTGACTTGACACAGATGAAGTAAAGAATTTCCTTTGTTCCTGTATTTATTAATAATCCCCAAACAGGATTTCCCATGGAACAATTTGAATTTTAGAAAATGCACTCCTGTTTCCACAGCTACATGTCCAAGGAAAGAAGGGGGAAAACTTCAACAGGTACTGTCTAAATAAGGCATCATCACCTAGACACAATCTTTAGACTTTGAAAAAAGTACACATTTGCCCAGTCAAGAAGCCAAATCTAGTTTCATTTTCACACTATAATGCCGTTCTAAAATGATAAATGTGGTTATATACCATCTTGCACATTTTCTTTCATATTGAAATTCACTTAAAATGCAAGTACAATACAACTTTTTACTTTTATTTTTTAAACCATAACGAATTTTTTTTTTTAATTTAAAATAGTTTAGCTTACATGTCTTACTTTTTTTAGAAGAACAAACGAATTTGCAGTAGGTCACTGGACTCTCACTAACATACATACACATACACACACTCACACGAACACACACAGACACAGACACACACACACACACACACACACACACACACACACACACACACACACACACACACATGCACACACACACACACACACACACACACACACACACACACACACACACACACACACACACACACACACACACACACACACACAAGCTCAGAGTTGAACAATTTGCATGTCTTGTGTTTTCCACACTAAATTGTTACTTTTTTGTGTAATTTCCTATGTCAGCAATATTCCTGTTTTGCACTAACAATTAGTACTTTATATTCCCACAGTGGACCGTATAAAATGCCAGATAAACTCCCTATTCCAGTTAAAAAATTCCCATGGATAGAATGGCAGTTATGTAGTCACAGTATGTGCTTTTTCACTGTATTTTCAGGCAATATACATTCTGATAGAATTTTCGTACATTTCAAGGGACCTACAAAACCAAAGCCCTGTTTATTTAAAAGAGATAGATAAAAATAAGCAGATATAACTGAATATTGCTTAATAGTCTTTGTAGAATAGAATGCCGCCACGAAAGAACTTGCCACTCTCTAACCTCCAACACTCAGAATGCAGCTGTGAGTTGATGACCAGGAGTAAGTGGTCAGACTCCTTTCCTCACTTAAGGGAGTCCAGCTGAAGTGTTGGCAAAGTAACAACGTCTCTACTTGCAGTATTTCTACCTAGTATCACAATAGACATTGTCTTTCTGCTTTTGTGAGACAATCTTGCAGTCTTCGCAGCTTCCTTTTTATTACAATTAATAATTAACCCTCTCTTAAATATGAACAGTGTCAGTTTTCACAAAGAACTGTATCATCAGTTTTATGGATCACCTATCGATGGAAGTAGAATTAGTCTCATCTGTGAAACTATTGGCCAACTACTTCAAGCTCTCTTCATGGATGAGACAAATGAAGTTTGGTAACAAACCAATTTGCCCAGAGACATCTTCAGGTGGGGGTTTAGACAGAAGTATTAATGGGTTTTATGAAGGTAAGGGAAGAAGCTAGTTGGGGGTGGAGGAAAGGGCTAAATAGGAAAGTAAGATGATTGGGAGGAAGGGAGGTAAGGGTGGGGAGGCGCTTAATAAGTTTTGCGAGAGTGTAACTGGATAAGGAATCTCCTTTTGATGTGAACTTGCTACCCACTCTCCCTCCCTCTTTGGAGCATTGGGAATTGTGTGATTGTTGCAATTTTTGGGAGGCAGAGAAGAGGGCCAGGCTTGTCCCTCTTCTGTCCCCCCTCTGATGTTGGAGGTTAATTTCAATGAGTTGGGAAATGCAAGTATGCAGTTGGATGCAACTTGACAAGTAAAAGTAAGCAAGTGGAGGTGAGGACACTGCTTATTTGGTTGGATGTTTATTTCAATGAGTTGGGAAATGCAAGTGAGCGGTTAGACGCTACTTGATAAGTAAACGTAAGCGAGCAGAGGTAAGGATGCTGCTTACTTGGTTATGGTGAGCTGGTCATGCTACCCTAAGTTAACAGTTATATGGATGTTTAGGCTGTGATTAATAAATGAAAATATTAGTTGGTCAATAAAATTATATTTATGGAATTTTAATAAAGGTCGTTAAATGTCATTTGGTATAATGTGTGTTTATTGAAGGGGGCTGGGACAAAAACAGTTCCTAACAGAAAGATAATTGTAAACAGCTAATCTCACTAGTTAAGTGACATAGTAACAGCACGGATGTGCTAACTATGATCTATTATATGATGGGGGAGATCGCAAATGCCACTCTAATGAACAGAATGTCATCTCATGTCTGACGTCTGTCTTTAATTCATTCATTTGGGAATTGAAGTTAAATTATTTCACTAAAACAGTTAATATCCTAACAAAATAATTTACTTTAGCATCTCATGATTGAGTCTGGTAAAGCAGTCTGATCTTTATTTGAAAAATTTTAAATGATTTTAGAATTAAACAAAAAAAAGGAAGAAGAAGAAAGTACACATGAAATGGCATTACATTGATGCTGTTATTTTGTGCATTTCTTTAGATGTTGAGCAAATTCCCCCCCGTGGTTGAGGAGCTAACCATTTTTGATCTCAGGTTGCCTTACCTTAGGGCTGAGTGATTACCTCTGCAATTATACATGCTGGAATCAGGATTGCAATATTCATTATACCATCTTGGATTTCCATATTTTACAATGGCCCTGATCCCAGAGGAATAGTAAGATGAGGAAGGTCTAGAACTAGGTAGATCTGGTCAGTAAGCACGGCAACACACTGTTGGGTAAAATAAATAAATAAATAAATAAACATATGTATTAATAATTTCAGCACACAGTTGTTTCTTCTGTGTCTTCTCTGCACCTTTCCTCCCATATGATGTTTGTACTAACCTTAACTAAAGTCTGATGTGAAGAGTTAGCTTATTTTGTATATGACTATTCAAGCCTTTCTTTTGAAATATGAAGTTGTAGACTTGTCCTGAAAATTTTTTTTTAAATAGTTGAAGCCCAACACGCCACTGAAATGCGGCATGGCACCTTTCATGGTATGTGATCATACTTTAAAAGGTAAAGATGTGTTTATTTTTTACATGTCAACATTAAAGGATGATAGTGGTGGTGACCCTGTAGCCATGCATAGTATATATAATTGAAAAATGTGATCTGAATGATCAAGAGTGTGTGGGTCAGTTAGAAGCATGAGACAGAGGTAACGGGTGATGGCAATCTCTTTCTGTAGTTAATAACGACAATTATTAAAATACAGACCTGGCATTTGCGAAATGGTCAGTTTCAGTGTTTCTAAAGATATAAATGTTTATGCAGGTCATCGGGATAGGAAAATCGACAAGAAAGAGCGAATCTCTTGCTTTTGCTTTACACATAGGGGAGGGGGTGACATGAATACCTCTCAAACTGTAGACATTGAAAATACGAATAAATTCCCTTGAAAAATAGGAACATCCAGATAAAAATCTGGACATCTAATAATTATAAAATTTGAATACCAAATAGCACAAAAATCTTCCTGCTTCCAGTAGGAGTGTGGGATACTACTCAGAAACACATATAAAAACAGAGTTGCAAAAATAATGGAAAATATAAGGACATTTTTAAATAGACAGTGTAAAATGTGTAGAAGTTAATGAACTATATTACAAAATTCTACCACGCGAGGTTATTTATGTTTTCTTCAGGAAAAAGGAAGTTGTAAGCTGTATATCCTGTAAGATGTATATTCTCTTCCTTTAAATTACTGTTGCCACTAGTATGATAGTCATGTAGTGTGCTTTTCTGTGTATTAGACAGCTGAAAAGAATGATATGTGATGAGGAAGATTCAGAAAATTGTATAAAGGGGTAAATCAAGCCTGAAAATGGAGAAATACATCCAAAGATAGGGACGTCCCAAATCAGGCCTGAAAATAAGAATGTTCCTCCAAAATAGGCTGAGTTGAGTGGTCTGGGACATATTATTTCAGTAATGTTAGTGAAGATAAAAGGAGAGAAATCAGACAGTGGGGGAAGGGAAGTTTCAAAAAATATACACAATGTGCTCCTATTTTTATAGAAATCATTAGGCAATGACACAGAATAGGAAGCATATCGCATCTAATCTCCTTGCTATCACTCGTGAAGTCCATTATATGCAAGTGTTCCTGTTTCCTGGTGCTACAGTATGAAAGGAGCCTTCTTCATAGGTTCATAGGCTCATAGGTGGGTACTAGGCTATCGGCCCAAGGGCCTCCGTAAACCTAGCCAACAAGGTCCTCCCTATTCTGATGCTTTTTACTCTTTTTCTTCAGGACATTGTTTTGCACAAGGCTAACAAGCAGAAGAAGGCAGTGTAATGTGGTAATATGTATCAGAAAAAAGTAATTATTGACATAGTACATTTGCATATAGACTTTTGTATTGCAACACTTTCCTTGTTGTACTTGTGTTTTCTCATAGCTCAGTTCATTGTGGTTTGATGTGTGAAATGCAAATGTCAGTCAATAAGTGTTCAAATAATTTCTTTAGTGTACATGAGTGACCCAAATTCAATACAAAGGCTAAATATCACAAAATACGTTTAAGGTATTTTTCTCTAATTACGATTACTTAGTTTCAGATATTTTTTTAGCTTGTGGAAATGCAAACACATGATTTTATTTAACAAGACAATGCAACATCGTTTATAGGAAAATTAATAATCTTCCAGGACAAGAAGTAATAGCAGTACCTTAGTCAAAAGAAAGTATGTATGCTTTGCATTAACTAAAGGCATCCTCAGACTTCAATTCTAGAAGTGTGTTCAAAATAATACTCTTTCTGTACTAATTTTAGCAATAATGGGGTCTCAGTGAGTTACAGATCTGGCCTCCACCATCGTCTCCTGATTCAGACTGCCCAACGCAATCCCATGATATTTCATTGACCCATCGTAGCATGTGAGAAAACCTAAAAAAAAAAAAAAAAAAAAAAGTGCTACACTGACTTGCACAATACAGTGCATTGTGGTGGAACTCATTCTGACATTCAGTCAACATAAAACTTGTTGGAAAATCCAGCAGTAACTCATAGGATAGCACACCATTCATATGACAAATTGATAGGCACAGGCAATCTGGAAATATTCATGGATAACTATTTTCACTTTATGCAGAATTGTCTTCTGCTGAAGCTTAATGTTCTACCTGCCGGTGGCTTTAGACTTGTAATACAACCATGTGATTTGTTAGTCTTCAGATGGTACATATAGGTGCATGCATCACACCAGTAAAAGGCTCTGTATCGTTACAAGGAGTGCACAGCACATATTTAAGGAGTGTTTCCTCACATTTTTTATCATTTATATCAAAGCTGCAAATACTAGTCACACATTGTTTATTACCCCAAGATTCAGGCTACTTGTTACCAATCATTTCAAGATATTCTATCAGCATAATACTCCATTGTTTAGTCTATCACTAATAATGATCTTTTATCCACAAGTTCTGACTGCCAACTGATTAAAAGTCTACTTGTATTTTCATTCCTTTCTTTTCAGTACTTTGTTTTCTTGTTTTCTTTCCTGCTTGTTTTTGCTGAATAGAGGCTTGCAACTTGTTTACTTCTCTAAAAGCAGCAGGGTCTTCCACAGACTGAATGGAGAACCAATCTATAATCCATAAAACATTGCTTGTTTATTATTATTATTATTATTTACAATACAGTGCATACACTAAAAACTCATTTGGATACTCATTTCCTGTGGTGTATGAATTGTTGCCTTTAGAATGGAACAGACAATATCTGTATGTAGCTAAGAGTAAAAAATATCCCTGTGGTTTGGAAAATTCTTATATTATACACTACAAGTTAGTCAGAATAGATGAGTTTGCAAGGGTTTCAATAACTTTCTTGGATTACCTCAGCTTGAGTTACATTTGCTCAAGCATAATAGCTCAAATTGGCACTTGCTTGTGATTTCTTTGCTCACTTCACAATGGATTACAATCGAAATACTCACCTGATAGTGAAATATGGATAGCCAGAGATGTTAAACCTCACACAAGTGTGAGACATGTGTTACAGTGCCTGTCAGTGATCATGTGTCCTCTGAACTGCCATGACCCTGGAGTGAGAATAATAAAGTAAGGGGGTATAGGTTCATAGGTTGATACTAGGCTATCTGCCCTAGGGCATTTATAAGCCTAGCCAGAGTGTGTTTGGCTTTCGCCACCCTTTTAGATTAGTTGACTGTGCCTCTGTATAGTAGGTCACAGAAGATAGCCCTTTTAAGGTTAGTTTACTGTGCCTCTGTCTAGTAGGGATACAGAGGAGATCCCAGGGGTAAACCTATGATCTCCCATCCACTCGTCAAGATTTCTCTTGAAGAGGGTCATTGAGGGGCTCTGCCAAACATGGATTGGGATTTTGTTCCAGAGTGAGGGGAGCCTCTGGGATATGAATCTGTCCCTCCAGCATGTCCTATTTATTTCTGTGCTGAGGTTTAAGTCCCTGGAGCATGTAGCTCTAAGGGATTTGGATTTCCTGAGATGGAGCATGTCCATTAATTCTGGGTTGGACATGGCTTTATACGTCAGGCACAGATCGCCTCTGAGTAGGCGGTAAGCAACCGAGTAAAGCTGGAGTTTCTTTATCCTAACTGCGTAGGGCATCTGCTTGAGTCCCTTGATCCTCTTGGTGAGGTACTTTTGAGGTCTTTCCAGTTGCTGTAGGTGTTGGGTAAGGTACATCCAAAATGGGGCACTGTATTCAATTATGGGCCTGATGAGTGATGAGTAGAGGGGCACAATGACCTCTCTTGATCTAGATGTGAACCCTTTCATGATAAGGTTGGCTATATAGAAGGTCTTTCTAACCACTTTGGCAATGTGATTGTCAAAGGAGAGATTGCTATCTACTTGGGTCCCCAAACCCCTAATTACTTCTTCTGTACTTAATGGATTACCACCTATGTGGTAATTTGTGGGCACTTTGTTTTTCCCAAAGGGGATGACTATGCACTTTTTTGCATTTAGCTTTAGGCCATGGCTCTGGCACCAGTTATCTGTCTCTGTGAGACCCTTTTGGAAGATGCTTGTGTCAGTCGACGAGTCGATTATGGCACCCAGTTTGCAGTCATCTGCAAACTTGGTCAGCCATAGTCCTCCCGTGTTAGCCTGTACCTCAGAGAAATATATACCGAACAAGTGAGGTCCCAGGACTGAGCCTTGTGGGATGCCACTTGTAACTGGTTTAGAGTCTGACATGGCACCTGCAATTCTGACCATGTGGGTTCTATCCCTGAGCCAGTTTCCAACCCATCTTGTGACATAGGGGTTGATATTTAAGCTGGTGAGCTTATTTATGATGCCCGAGTGGGGTATTGTGTCGAAGGCTTTTGCGAGGTCCAGGTAGGCTGTGTGGACTACCTTCCCTTCATCTATGGCCTTGGTGACTGTTTCAAAGAAGTTGACCAGGTTCAAGAGGCAAGATCTGCCCTTAACAAAGCCGAATTGGGTAGGATCCAGTGTTTGGAGGTTCCCAATGTCTTTATTTATGAGTTCCATGACGATACTCTCCATAGCTTTGCAGACCAGGCTAGTCAAGCTTATAGGGCAATAGTTTCTGGGGTCCATTGTGGCACCACCTTTGTGGAGTGGAACCACTGCTGCTGTATGCCATTCCTTGGGTACATATCCTGTAGTAAGGCTGAGATTGAACAGTGACTTTATGTGAGGGTTCAGTTCTTCTTGGAGCTCGTGTAAGACGCAGCCTGGGACACCGTCCAGTCCCATTGATGCTGTGTTTTTTGCTTTGGAGAGGGCAGCTCTCACCTGTTCATCTGTGATGTCAGGGAGGCTACACTCTGTTGGGATAGACATTTGCTCTTTTGGGGGGGAAGGGGAAAGAAGTTTGCACTGAACCTGTCTGCCAGGATGTTGGCAATGTCTGTGGGTTCAGTGTATTTTTTTGTTATTTTGCACTAACTCAGAGCATATCTGGGAGTTGCCACCCAGGTTCCTGACATAACTAAAGAAGGCCTTGTGATTATCTTTAGCGTCTTGTGCAATTTTTCTTTTGAAGCTGGCCTTAGATGATTTTATGAGGGATCATAGTTTCTTGCTAGTAGAGATCAGAGATGCCTTCCCCTTTTGGGATTTTGCTCTATCATGTAGCAGCTTCCTCCTTCTGTTGTATAGCTTATTTATGGCTAGGGTCCACCAGACAGGTCTCCTGCCTTTGGAGGAGTGAGTCTTGGTTTTATTTGGGATAGCACGATCCATGCATTCCTGTAGGTGTCCATAGAATGCATTTGTAAATGATTCTGTGGTTTGGGCCATATTTTCTACTGGCCCGGGGGCTTTGAAGGATTCCACCTCAGTTTTGAGAAGTGTGAAGTTTGTTTTTGAGAAGTTCTTCACCGTGGTTTCCTTGGCTGGGGGTGGGGACAGGATATGGATGTCCAGTGAGATTAATTTATGGTCAGATCTTACCAATGAGGGGTATACCTCTGGTATGGAACATAGAGTCCCCATGTTGGTGATGATCAGGTCCAGTATGTTTTACCCTCTTGTGGGAGTGGAGAGTAAACCCGAAACTGACTTTTGTCTGATCAAAAAGGACCAATAGGGGCCAAGTACTTAAAGGGAGTATAAGAGGGTGTAGTGCTTTAGTTTATTAGTGTTTACTTACAAGATTACTTATACGAGCAAGTGCAAGGCTTTAGAATGAAAATAGAGTGCTTACTTTGAGATTTAACACAGTTTTAAGGGAAAAAGTGAAGAGCAGACTTTGTGGAGCTGGGAATAGTTTAAACCTGTTTAAGCGGCGCTGCCAGATCCTGTGCTATGCGCAAAATCGCACAAAACCATGCAAATGTGGGTTTTAAAGCAGGGAAACTGAAAGAGATAGGAATTGACCCAAAACCGCCAATAAGCTACTAGTTTCAGGGCTGAGACCACTCCTCCAGGGACAGATAGGCTGCTCAAAGCTCACCACTCTCACTGGTGAACAGAGAAGCTTCCTCCTATGCAAGTAAGGATACGGGCAACACAGGAAACTATACCACAGTCCGGAATTCAGCAAAAAATGAAATCTGGACTAATCTAGTTCAGCAAAGGTGGGAAAAGAGAATATATATATTTTTTCTTTTTTTTTTCAGAAAACAGCAGAAAAACACACAGAAAACACTGTAAATGCTATAAACAGGCTAGCGTACTTTAGTGTGTAGCCTACAACAGTTATACAACACAAAAACTATTTAAATTGATATAAGACAATGCAAAAACTGTAAAAAGCAGAAGGCAAATGCAATTTAAACTTTTTAAAGCACACACAGATCAGTTAGAAATTCGCTTTTTAGGTGGGAAAAGGCAGTCGGAGCAAACAAAACAGAGAAAAAAATACTTAAATCTGGAAAAGTCTCTCGGGTCTCTCTGTTGCCTGTATCACTCTGCAGGACACCACCCTACCTCTGCATACTGATGACTTACCTGTGCTAAAATACTTATTTGTGCCACATTTGCTTGGAAAGTAATTAGTACATCCATTACAAGAATGTATGCACTCAAGTGTATGAATTCTTGTCACCAAACTACTGTGCTATGAGCTTGGTGAGTTGAGAAGATGTAGTAGATATATTTGCAAAACAATCATAAGTGAAAATGACACTAGCATGAATCATTGTGCTGGTATTTTCCAAGTAAATTTAGCTAAAATGAATGTAGAGATAAGCAAATCATTATAGTGGTAGTGGTAGTGTTAATAGTAGTAGTAGTAGTGGCACTACTAGTAGTGGTAGTGTTAATAGTAGTAGGAGTAGTAGTGGCTGTGTTAATAGTAATAGTGGCAGTAGTATTAGTGGTAGTGTAAATAGTAATAGTGGCAGTGGTAGTGTTAATAGCAGCATTAGTGGCAATAATAGTAGTGGTCATGTTAATACTAGCAGTAAAGGCAGTAGTAGTGGTGGTAAGTTTAATAATAGTAGAAGTAGTGGTTGTGTTACTAGTAGTACTAGTAGCCTCTTTGGACAGAATTGGCAATAAAATGCTGCTTTTATCTGTGTGCTGATCACTCAGGTTTTAGATGCTGTTTTTTTAAATATGTCTGCCTTCTTGAGTTAGCAAGGGTAATAAGGTTCTGTGTGTTTGCTTATTCTGCTGAAATAGCTAGGTTATGTTTGTATGATTCTGTGTGGTTCCAAGTAGCAAGGTACATTACCTTTCAGGAATACAACATCCTCTCATCCTTCTTATGCTGGAGTTACTGATTCTATCCCACTCAAAGACTGAAGTTAAACTGTGCCTCCTATCCCTATAAACAATTTACTTTATTGGAAGTATTTCTGACATTATCTCTGACTCACACTGTACAAAAATGCACTTCTACTTCCCTCTTATTATAATTCTTATCTTTGCCGTGCTTTGCTCAGAACCCTACCAGCTGGCACTCAACAGTATATGGAGCATTGCTATCATAGAACACTGCCAAGACCAATAAAAAATACTCACAGCAAAATCATTCAAACAAAGTAGCATGTATTCAATAATTAATATCCTCTTCTGAAAAAGCAAGGCAAAATCATTCTGTATATCTATATCTATCTATATATCTATATCTATCTGTATATATATATATATATATATATATATATATATATATATATATATATATATATAATTACTTAAACTGTGGATCACATTTCCTACCACTCTGATTACTTTAATGGTACTTCTATTGCCACTTTTTAGAGATCTTGAGAAAAATCCAGACTTTGAACCAAACTGTGCAGCATACATACCCAAACTACAGTGCTTAAAGCTTATGTTAGCAAAATCAGAATATATCTCAATGTTCATAGTCTCTCAAAAAATAGTTGAATTTCAGTTATGAGTGCAACATCACAACCTTCATATAACAGCAGTATCAGAAACCTAGTTAAAGTCACACTAAGCCAGCAGTGAACTAAAACATTATTTCTATTTATGGTAATTACTGTCAAGGGACTGCGGTGATGGTGCTACGGTAGTGTTGTCGCCTCACAGTATAGACATTGTCCCGTTCGATTCTCAGCTAGAGCGTCTTCTGTGTAGAGACATGCGAGAATGGGCGTACCTTCATTGAAGGTTGTGCATCAGAGCTGGCAACTCGGCATGTAAAAATCTACTGCCAATCATTAGCGGACTGGAGTTCCGCTGTGGCGACCCCTAACCAGGAAAAGCCAAAAGACACAACAACAACAACTTGTCAGACAGAAACATGAAAATGCAATAATGTAAGCAGCAACAGTTATATTTGTCAGCATTGTCAAAGTCATGTACAATATATTCAAGCTAGAGTAGAACGATTACACATAGTCATTGGGCAGGTATTAAGTTCCAAGAATTACTGTCTACCACAATGACTTCATTATCTTGGTATAGTACTTGCAATATGTTTAGAAAAAGAAAAAAAAAAAAGAAAAAAGACAAGAGTTGTGGGTTTTGCAGTGCTTGTAAAAGAGAATTTAAATTCATCAGCTAACAAAAATCAATCCACCTGAAATAAATGGGGGAAACTCTTACCTATCACAGGCTATATGGATAGTAAAAGATTCTCAAAGTTGTGTGTTAACTTAAATACTAAAACAGCTTAGTAAGCTCAGGCATCCTACCTTGACCTGGATAGAAGACCACTGTCATGCAGATTGTACTTCTATGAGACTCCAGCATACTCATAAGCTTCTACCCAAGTCAGAAGCAGACTTACCTTAGCGATAACCTACACACAAGGACCACATGAATGTACACTTCCATCTACAGGCCTTGCAATCACAATACCATTCACCTTCATGATCAAAGCATGCCAGTCATGGTAAAAAACAGCTTTACTCAAACCCAGTCATGGATTATTGCTAAAGTGTACTACACCAGGTTCAGAAATAACAACAAACAACACACCAACATTTTAGAAAAGAGGGCATAGCCTGTTTATATGGTTGGAAATATAAATGTTCCCAAATAATTTCTGCAACAAAACAAATCAAACAGCCAATGATTTTAGCATTACATTTACAAAGTAGTCGAAAGCCTCACTAAATTAAATATTCTTAGCAACATAAATGCTTTCTGCACATTTACTTTCCACATTACAACAATAACTATAATAGAATACATGCTCAGACAAAAGAAAAGACATTTACCTCTGCCAAAAGACAATGCACCATGTGCTTTTATAAAAATGCTATCAAACTATATAATAAACTAATATAATTAACAGAAATCTGTCAAGGGTATGGTACCACTTCTGTGAAAAAAATCATAAACTGTCATGGTACTTAAAACTGAAACAGAATTAGATATGAAAACTATATGCCTCTGATTATTCTACTTAGTTTTGCAAAATTAGTAGAAGTAGCTGACTGGCAAATTAATTACTTCCTTCTTAAATAAAACATCCTTGAAAACTAGAAGATAAATCTATTGCTTCCTTATGCATAATATCCCATCTAAAATCCATTGTTTCAGTTAAGGCTATGGGGATATAATAAGAATACATCTAGATAAAGGTGAAGATGAGTTACTTTATTGAGCTCAAAGGCCTCTTTTTACTGTTGATAATTCTGACAGAACTTCATAAAGTATGTTTTTAGATTCTGGTCCTAGAATGGTGTATCAACTATTTCTCTCTCGGCTTTTCACGATTAGGGGTCACCACAGTGGATCACCTTGTCCGTTCATGATTGGCAGTGGAGTTTTATGGTGTTGAGTTGCCAGCTCGGCACCCAACCTTCCACGGAAGGCACACACATGCATGCAGTCATGCCTAGGGCCAATTTTAGCATGTCCAATCCACTTGCAGCATGTCTTTGGAGATGTGGGAGGAAACCTGAGCACGCGGATGAAACCCACATGACCACAGGGAGGACATGCAGACGCTGCACAGAAGAGACCCCAGCTGAAGATCGAACTGGAGAGCCTCTTGCTGTGAGATGACAACGCTAATCGCTGCATCACCACAGCTGTCCTAATCATATTTATGCAGCAGTATGGCAAAAGTGTTCCTCAGTGACAAGTCATTTGCTGTTCTGCAGTTTCTCAGGTAGAGTGCTGAAATATACAGGAACAGTAAGTAATAACACTGAGATGAGTCAGCATTTTAATCAGTATACAAGTTAAATAAGCATTTACAATTACCCTACAGAATGGCCACAGGGCTAAAGTTCAGTAAGGAAATGGCACACACAGAAGACTGCTTGTAAATGATAACAAAGCAAAGCAATTTGTTTTAGAGAAAGCATCTTTCTAAAGTCAATCATGCCTGCAAACCAGCACTGATTCTAGAATATAGAGTCTACAAATAGTGCCCATTTTTTCTCATCATTTGAATGCAATAATAAAGCAAGTTCATCACAAGCTAAGAACGCATTAAAGAATTAAAAAAAAAAAACATCCAGCATCCACAGCAAAACAGAACTGCCCAACCTGTCCTCACACCTTAACTATTACATGGCACGATAGTCTTGTTTACCCTATCTATACATATCCTAGACAAAATAAATATAGCTTATAATAGGGTGGAATACTCCATAAGTGGTATGTCAAGGAAAGTTGTCACTGCAAAGCATTCTATTAAGTGAAAAAGATATTTCTAACTAATTACATTTCTATAAGCAACTAGTGCTAATTTCTAAAATGGTGCACTTAAAATGCAGTCTGGTAGTTTGTGCACTTCTTATCACAGTGGCACTTATAAGTAAGATCTTCAAACTTTCACCTTCTTCACATTGCAAAACTAAAATAACATTTTTAATAAACCTTTTAGCTATCATCTGTCATGCAAATAGATTTCCTTCCCTATACAAACATAAAATGTAAAATTAATTCCGACCCCCATAGTTGGTCTAAAAGCTCACTGTCTCTAAAATAACCCCCCCTGTCAAATCAATTACCTTCAGCGACTTCATATCTAAATGTTCACTTCATTTGTTTGTTCAGACATATTTGCTTAATACTTTGTTTCCTTGTGCATGTTAGCTAACTCCACAATGTGGTGGTGTGTATAGGCTGAAGTTGTTAGTATTATTGTTGCCAGTGTTATTGCCTCTAAGACTGTAGTTTCTTGGAGAAAAAGTAAGAATTACTAAACATTTTTTTAAATACTAGCTTTTTTCTGAGTTGTTGTAACCTTGTAGTGAGAATAATAAAATACGGGAATGTGGGAAGTGAGGCTCCCACATGGGATTTGCAGGAGCGGCTTCCCTTTTAGAGAATGTTTATAAAGTTGTTGTTGTTATGATGTTGCAATTGCATGAAACTAATTTGCTTAGATGTTATGTGTTCTCATGTAATTAGCTTCCGGCATTTGGGGCTGAGCATGTTTAAGAATATTTGGGGTTTGAGAGAATATCACAGATCTCTACAGAATTGCACAATTTCTTAACATCTTCACAACAACCTATATAAACAAAACTATTTTAGCAGAACAAGATAAAAATACTATTGATTTGGGTATGACAATTCAGCACTTGAACTATTAAATAAAACTCTATTTTTCATCTTATCTCTTTCTTGTCTTTCTCTGTTTTAATCTGTCCTTCTTTTTCTCTGTTACTCTACCTTTTTCCTCTACCCTTCATATTTCATACAGTCTGAGAGTGTTGCACACATTACATCAGTACTGTTTCTTTTTCAGATTTCACTTTGTAGCATTAAACTGAAAAACAAAATTCCACCAAATTCTACAGTGATCACATAGCTGTAGACTGATGTTTTTCTGTTAGTGCTAAGTGAATGGATGGACTCCCTTTACTTACATTGACTGCATGTGGTGTTTTTGCTGGTGCTAAGTAAATGGATGGACTCCCTTTACTTACATTGACTGCATGTGGTGTTTTTGCTTAGCTCATTAGAGGGTGTGGTAATAACATTTCTCCTTTTTCCTATTGTTGTTATATGTAATTAACAAGGGTTGCAGGGCTGCAAGGGGCTTGCAACCATGCAAAAACTCTGTTTTAAATATCTTTTGATATTGATTTAAGGATTTCATTGAGTGTAATGAAACCCTGTGGTTTCAAGGTTTTCTGGTTTGATATATTACTGCTCGATGTGGTCTACATCCAATTAATGATGTAGATCCATTTGAGATCTATCCCTCCCATTGCTTTGTTTCACATACCTGGATTTATTCTACTTATATCTTACAACCCCATTAAACATAAAGCTACTTACTATTATCTTTCACTTAATCTCCTTTTCTACCTCTCATTTGAAGTGATCTTCTCCAGCTCTTTACTATTTGACCATCCAGCCATCAACTTCTGACTTTTCTTGCTGAGTATGTCAGTGGCTACTGTTTAACGGACTTCTATTCTGCCTGCTAACTGAAGAACTTGTGCTAATCATGTACTTCCTTAACCATACGCACTCACTGAGCCTTACTCTGTTTTACTTACCTGTCAAATTGTACACATCTGTCCTCATCTCCTGTCTTATACCCAACATCTTGGTGCTACTATGACTTTCTAGCTACTTAAAGAATATTCATCAACAGTCTTCCATTGTTTTATACCAGACATGCAGAATTAATCTTAAATGTTGTCTGCTTCTTTGAAACAATGTGACCTTATAACTTGTTATATTTTGTGAAATACATTGTAAATATTGCAAATGTAACTAAACCTAAAAGTTGTCATGTATTTCGAAAGAATGTAGCTATATGACTTATATTGTTTGAAATACATTGTAAATATTGCAGACGTAACTAAACATAAATGGTATCATGTATTTCGAAACAATGTAGCTATATGACTTATATTGTGTGAAATAAATTGTCAATATTGCAGAAGTAACAAAACACTTATATTTGCTACTTTTAGAAGATTATTTTTTACTAGAAGATGTTATAAAAGAGATGACTGCTTCACATGACACATTTCAAGCATTCTTGTATGCAGGAAGCAAAAGCAAATGGTGAGTTTAATGCACTCTGTGAGTTGCTTCATTGCAAGATGTGTGGCAAGACTGGATAGATTAACCAAGTTATTTGTTTCATTTTTAAATTCCACTGAGCCCTGCCATTTCCATAGGGGAATAAGAATGATTTTTAATCTAATTCAGGTAAGTATGACCTGAACAGCAGCAGAAGCACCCATGCTATTCACTTGGATTGTTTGCCTATGTCCACAGACCTTAACACTGAAAGTGAACATATAATGGGGGGAATGCAGTTATTTGGTGTCTGATCTACAGTGGGAAAGGTAGTGAATTTATCTGTACTGCCAAGTATTACAGAAGAAGAAGTCAAGGTGAGGGTAATGGAATGAGATCTTGAGCTACGTGTTTGAGCCAAGAGTGCAATAACAAGCAACATGCTTTAAACAAGAAGTTCTAGCACACCATACAATTGCTGGAGTGCATAATGTGGATCTCTGTGGATTTTAATTAAAAACAACATTGCAGGCAAATGGACTGTTGGAGAAAGGAAATCAAAAGATGAATAACGAGGAAATCAGCACCAACTCAGGACAGTGAAAGACAGAACGGAATGGCTGTTAATTTGCCACTTGGCTTGAATTGTAGTCAAAAACGATCTTTGGACAAGCCCACTCGCCTTGTTTCAAAAGGATAAATAAACCAACAAACAAGCAAATAAAGTCAGAAAAACACATGGAGTTAGGGACTGACTGAGACATAAGAGATTTACAGACTAACTTTTAAAAGCAGGTTGAGTAGTGACTATGGTATACCTGCAACAACTGGGGGAAATAAACATATGGAGAAAAGGAAGTATATGGTGAATGAATGTGGGAGTGCAGGGACACATCTGAAAATGTATTTTTCAGGCATTGAAGATGTTTGGCTCGTGAAAAAAGATTGTAAAAGGGTAAGAGATTCTGAAGAGGTAGGGACTTTCATGATGAAGAGATGTGGGAAATAAGATACCACTATGATCTGGTTAATTCTGGCAGAATGCCATGTCATAGACATACTATGAAATCAAAGATATTATGGTTAGGTTAACAATGTGTCAAATTAAACAAGAAAACAGTTAATAAGGGAAACAAGGATATAAAAAACACATGAAAAGTGATGTGTACATTTTCAATTATTAATTAAGATACTGCCCACTCTTAAAATCTAAGGTCCTCATGAAACAACAGAATCACTCACTTAGGGATAATACAGAATATAAATCGACTCTTTCTAGACCTACATTTAAAACCACTGCAGGAAAAAGAACCATCACCAAACTAGGGCCTGCCACTTGTAATTATTTGCCTGCAATTGTTAAACAAGAAACTCTTGAATAAACTAATTAAATGATTTAACCCCACCACCACCAAAAAAAAAAATCATTAAAGAAAGGAACCTGCTCGTTCATGGTTTGCAGCTAAGTGTTCTTACCCCATTCCTCACTTCCCATCATGCATAAACAGATGTACCTATTTTCCGCTGTACTGAAATATTCTACCCTTGATAAAACTTTGTAAATATTGACAAACATATATCTTCTTCTTCTGTTTGTAAATAATTGTGCAAACTGTAAGCTTGCTTTACCATTTCATATGTTTTTCTGTCTATGAGCTTGCTGTACTATATTACATTTGTAGAAATCTTGGTGTCTCTTCCAAGTCGCTGTACACTTAAATCAGCTTTGTCAACATCTTCATGTTTGCGTGACTGATTGTAATATATATGTTTCCTAGCTTCTTCTAAGATTGCATTAATGGACTAGGCTATGAAAAGAGTCTGCTGACCAGTCCACTTACCCAGTTAATAAAGCAAATCAATGATTGATTGACTGACTGACTGACTGCATGAATGAATAAAAACATAAATAAATAAATATGTAGTGCTGCAGAATAATATAATGAGGACAGGTAGAGAAAACAAAATATGAGAAGTGTTTTTCCAAAATGTGTTACTCTGGCATAAAGGCTAGTCATAGAGGGTGGGGAAAGAGAAATGCAAAAAATGCATTCAGAAATATGTTGATACTGATACGCTGAAGCAGTTAAAATTAGGAATTATACAGGTATGTAATCAACCTGTTTGTTCAATTATTACATATGAAGGGGGGCCTAAGTCAAAAGCCATCTGCACCAGTTGTGGTGCTAGGGAAGGCATACAGGGGCACTAACTCCCCTTGTGAATCTCTGTGCCTGCCTGAGTGCCCCAGTCACCAGAATTAATAATTAGCTGAATATGTTTCTATATGTACAAATGGAATGAGACAGAAACTTTAAAGAAGATGTTTCTGTATGTACACATGGAATGATACAGCAGTTTTAATGAAAATGTTTCTGTATGGTGGCTGCAGCAGCAGCTTATGTTACATACAGAAACAGCAGTAAGTCTGAAACTTCAGAATCGCAGGAGGAGTTTGAAGTTATGGCATCACAGTTTGAAATGAAACTTCAGACTCACAGTGTGGTCTGTTTGTATGTATGTAAGTAATGCCCCCCTCAGTCAGGGCTGTCTGGTTAAGTGACTTGCTAAGAGTCACCCAGTAGGCAAATATTAAGAAAGAATCAAACCTCATACCTGCTCATTAAGATCTTGGTATCTTAATCCTCAACACTAACTGACAGGCCTCAGTTGACTTCTTTCTATTTTGTTTTTTTTGGGGGGCAGATCATTTTGGGAAATTGTTCAGAAAATACATGCCTATAAATACCTGTTGCTCTTCTGTTAACCTTATAAGTACATTAGCTCTGGCACTTAGCTGAGGTATTAATGGACTGCTTTCTATAGTTAAGGCACTGTTTGAATCCTCCCAACTAAATTTGCCTCATTCAGACAATACTCCTGTTTTTCCCCTGAAAGGGACACTATTTTCAGTGGGTTGCCTGGTTAACACACAGATAAAACATTATTTAAAATATGTCCTTTTTGGGTCTTTGCCCACCTCCCCCCTATTTGATTTTTGGCTTTGACTAGAATTATTGAGCATAGAAAGTGAGAATTATTTTGTTCTGTTCTTGTAAAATATGTGGCTTTCTGGCTAATTGATGCAGATTGTGGTCACTAAATAATAGCACTTGTGATTTTCACATTTTGTACCCTTTGGAAAATGTTTAATAATGCAACGGCTGTTATTCGATCATCTTACCAAGCATTTAAGAGAAATATTTAAAGACTGTTCCTGATTTTGTTCCTTGTTTCTGATTCTTGAACTAAAAAGTTGAGAGGGCAGAGGGTTGTTGAACTATACGTTTCTGACAACAGCAAGATGAGATATATTTCTGGGTTATTATTTATGAATTTATTCATTCACTTGATCTCAAGCAAATATCCGAGTTGTACAGTCATACAAGTGGCTGTAATTGATGGGTGTAGGTGTGCCTGTGTGTGCATGTGTGAGTGGCTGTAACTAATGGGTGCAGACGTGCCTGTGTGTGCATGTGCAAGTGGCTGTTATTGATGTGTATGTGCGCATGCGAGTGTGTGTGTGTGCGTGAGAGTGTGTGTAAGTGTGTATGCATGTGTACGCACAAACTTGTGTATGGGTCAAAGATCAAAGTATTAGCAAAGTAGTGGGTAGAATAAAGTCATAATAACTGAGATGGAGAGAAAGGTGGAAGTTGTTTGTCACTGGGAATTTGTATGTAGAGATGCTCAGAAAGAATATAAGAATAATTTGGGGGGAGGGGTATACTGGACATTTGCAGCTTACACTAAGGTCTCTAATATATGAAAAGATGAGTGTGTGGTAAAAGTATATTACAACTGGTATGTAACTTTTTTGTCATATAAATAATGTAAAATATTATGTTGTAACCAAGTGACTGTTCTAGCAAGCAAAGAGAGACTGGTAGTATTAAAGAACTTTATACTTAGGACAGAAACATATGGAAAAGCAGTCTCACACTTTGCACAGTAAGTTACAAACAGAAGAAGAAATATGTTTGTCAGTATTTACAATATTTACAATGGTTGTAACAGTTTAACTATGGTGTGAGCTTCCTGCCTAATTGTTAGTAAATGTGTCTTGTTTTATCCTTCTGCTCCATACTGTACTAGATAGTATAATATTCCACATTTCAGGAAGGAAAGTTGACTATGGTTGTAGTTACTTTAATTCTTTTGCTTGTTGGTGTTATGGTATGGTACTCATGATATGTACTGACTGCGGTGGTGGTGCTGCGGTAGCGTTGTCACCTCACAGTAAGACGTTGTCCTGTTCGATTCTCAGCTAGAGCATCTTCTGTGTGGAGCCATGCGTGAATGGGCATATCCTCATTGAAGGTTGTGTGTCAGGGCCGGCAACTCGGCACGTAAAGATCTACTGCCAATCATTAGCGGACCGGAGTTTGGCTGTGGCGACCCCTAACCAGGAAAAGCCGAAAGACTCAACAACAACTCATGATATGAATTGCTGACTGGATTGGTTATGTTTTTTTTTTTTTGGGGGGGGGGGTGTTTGGCTTTTCCCATCTGGGGATTTGGACTTTTGTAAGTTGAGTATCTCAGTCTCTAACAACATTTAAATAAAAAGGTATATGATGAAACAGGTGTAAAATCACATGTTAACCATGCTATGAGCTCCCAAATTTAAATAATTAGGTATAAAGTGTAACAGGTATAAAATAACATTTTAGCCGTGCTGTAAGCGCCCACATTTAAATAATTAGGTATATAGTGAAACAGGTATAAAATAACATTTTAGCCATGCTCAGAGCTCCCACATTTAAATAATTAGGTATATAGTGAAACAGGTATGAAATAACATTTTAGCCATGCTGTAAGCGCCCACATTTAAATAATTAGGTATATAGTGAAACAGGTATAAAATAACATTTTAGCCATGCTGTAAGCGCCCACATTTAAATAATTAGGTATATAGTGAAACAGGTATAAAATAACATTTTAGCCATGCTCTGAGCTCCAGGATTTAAACAATTAGGTATATAGTGAAACAGGTATGAAATAACATTTTAGCTATGTTCTGAGTTCCCACATTTAAATAATTAGGTATATATATTGAAACAGGTATAAAATCACATTTTAGCCATGCTCTGAGTTCTCACATTTAAATAATCAGGTACTATATGTGGTGAAACAGATGTAAAAAGCATTTAAGCCATGCTGTAAGCTCCCACATTTAAATAATTAGGTATATAGTGAAACAGGTGTAAAATAACATGTTAGCCATGCTCTGAGTTCCCACATTTAAACAATTAGGTATATAGTGAAACATGTATAAATAACATGCTAGCCAGGCTCTGAGCTCCCACATTTAAATAATTAGGTATATAGTGAAACAGGTATAAATAACATGTAAGCCATGCTCTGATCTCCCACATTTAAACAGTTAGGTATATAGTGAAACAGGTATAAAATAACATTTTAGCCATGCTCAGAGTTTCCACATTTAAATAATTAGGTATATAGTGAAACAGGTATAAAATAATATTTTAGCCATGCTGTGAGTTCCCACATTTAAATAATTAGGTATATAGTGAAACAGGTATAAAATAACATTTTAGCCATGCTCTGAATTCCCACATTTAAATAATCAGGTACTATATATGGTGAAACAGGTGTAAAAAGAATTTTAGCCATGCTGTAAGCTCCCACATTTAAATAATTAGGTATATAGTGAAACAGGTGTAAAATAACATTTTAGTCATGCTCTGTTACCACATTTAAATAATTAGGTACTATATATGGTGACACAGGTGTAAAAAGCATTTTAGCTGTGCTGTAAGCTCCCACATTTAAATAATTAGGTATATAGTGAAACAGGTATAAAATAACATTTTAGCCATGCTCTGAGCTCCCACATTTAAATAATTAGGGATATAGTGAAACAGGTGTAGAATAACATTTTAGTCATGCTCTGAACTTCCACTTTTAAACAATTAGGTATATAGAGAAAGAGGTATAAAATAACATTTTAGCCATGCTCTGAGTTCTCACATTTAAACAATTAGGTATATAGGGAAACATGTATAAAACAACATTTTAGCCATGCTCTGAGTTCCCACATTTAAATAATTAGGTATATAGTGAAACAGGTGTAAAATAACATTTTAGCCATGCTCAGAGCTCCCACATTTAAATAATTAGGTATATAGTGAAAGAGGTATAAAATAACATTTTAGCCATGCTGTAAGCTCCCACATTTAAAATATTAGGTATATAGTGAAACAGGTGTAAATAACATTTTAGCCATGCTCTGAGCTCCCACATTTAAATAATCAGGTTCTATATATGGTGAAACATGTGTAACAAGCATTTTAGCCATGTTCTGAGCTCCCACGTTTAAATAATTAGGTATATAGTGCAACAGGTATAAAATAACATTTTAGCCATGCTCTGAGTTCCCACATTTTAATAATTAGGTACTATATATGGTGAAACAGGTGTTAAAAGAATTTTAGCCGTGCTGTAAGCTCTCACATTTAAATAACTAGGTATATAGTGAAACAGGTATAAAATAACATTTTAGCCATGCTCTGAGCTCCCACATTTAAACAATTAGGTATATAGTGAAACAGCTAATGAGATGGCGAGAAAGGTGAAAGTTTTTTGTCACTGAGAATTTGTTTATTTATTTTACATTTGTTGACCGGGATAGCCCAACTGGAGCCATGTCCATTTGCAGTGGAGGCCCGGGGAGATATGTTCTGAGATAACAGATACAATAATACAAGTAAAACAAGAGTACATAAATAGTATTACAAAGAATGCATAGGCAGACATGAGATACACCTGGTTATAGTCAGGAGAAAATTAACAATAAATACTTAGTTGGGTTATTCACGTTCATGTTGAGAGTTACCCAGGCTTGTTGCATTGGCAAAGCCAGTTAAATGCCATATGTTGTTTGAGTTTAGTTTTAAATTTTCCTAGGGAGGAGAGCAAAGTAATATCACCTGGAAGTAAGTTCCAGGCTCTGCCTGCAGCGTTAGCAAAGAGGGCATCTCCAGCTGCATTGTTGATTTTAATTGTCTGAATTAGAAGTTTGTTCGAGGATAGAAGCAGTCTTGGATTGTTGTGGGAGATGATAATATTTTGAAGGGCTGGTGTGTTATCTGGGTAATAGAGGATTTTGTCAGCCATGATCAGCAGGTTATATTGGATGAGACTATGAAGTTCTAGCCACCCAAGCTGTTTTAGGTTGATGCAGTGGTGTGTTTTAAAATGCATTCCAGTGCCAAACCTGGCAATATGATTGTAACAGGTCGACAGTTTATTTAGTACAGATTTGTTTAGATTGGAGAGAAGGGGGAAGGCGTATAAAAGTGTTGAGAGTAGATGAGAGCGAGCTATAGCCATCGTAGCTGGAGGGGTTAGGAAAGCTTTTATTCTGTACAGTGAACCAAGTTTTTTATTGATGTTCTTTTTTGTTTGATTTACATGTAGGTCAAACTTTAGGTTATTGTTAGAAAAATATGTATTAATGTGTGTATTAGCAATATGCTTAGTGCATTTACTGCTTGAAAAGGGTTAACACATTTATTCTGTTTCATACTGCATAAATCTGTACAAACTGCAGTTGCTTTCTGACCTTGTATTGTTAGCTAAAATCTTGCTTGTGCTTTGGAAATTGACTGAGAAGCAGGTGATTTCTGCTTGCTTTAGGAAAATAATGAATAGAACAGTACTACTTGTATTTAACCTAGACAAGAAGTTCCGCTGTGCCATGAGAAAATATACAGCTGTAAAAGTTATAGATAATTAGTACAAAGTCTGCTTGAAAATATGAACTGCAATCAGCATTTGCTTGTATCTGTATTAGAAGAGTACCTTGAAATGTAACACTGTACAATAGACGCTTGTAAACGGATTAATAGTCACCAAGGCCAGGTTGTTTTTTTGAAAAGTTTCTCACAAATCTAGTCATGTCAGCAGAAAATCTGAAGTAACATCTGCTGTAGAACAATGCTAAAAGTTGTGTTTGATTACGTCAGCTTAGAAGGCCATGTCTTGTTAAACAGTATAAGAATGAACATACTTCCTGTTAGTAGTTAGACAAATCCTTGTATTTGCAAGTTTTTGTCTCCTTGCTGCAAGTAAATTAAAGTGCCTTAACTGAACCTTACGTGCATTGGTCTTTGAAGTTTTTTCCTTTGACAGATTGGACCTTCGGTCCGGAAACCTTCACTTCGGATCAGACAGGCCAGGTGGCTTGAAACCGTACGGGGAAGAAACCACATCGGGTCTTCTTATTTGAAAAGTCCTCCAACTGAATTGTCGTACAAAAGAGGCCAGCCACTTTCTGATCTGCGACTGAAGGACGGGTTTAGTCGAACCAGGTGATCAATCACGAAGGCTCAGGTAAGGTGAATCTACCTTATTTTTCTGTTTCAGATCAGGGACTAGATTCATATTTGTTCTGTTAAGACTTTGTTTATAAGTCAGGGACAGAAAGATTACTGTCTTGTCATAGATCAGGGAAACAGGGCAGGTAGGCAGCCATTCTGAAGAGACTATAAAATCATCCGTGGTACCACGTTAAAAATAAGGTGTTACGTAATGATTAAAAGGGTAGAACAAAATGGGTAATAATTGTACAAAAAGGTCCCAAAATCCGCCGTTAACCGAAGACGCAAAATACATGCAGTCACAGCGTGCTGATAATATTAAATACTACTCAAAATGGGTTAATAAGTATGAATTTGATGGTAAACTAGAAAAATCTTCGCTTGTCAATCTTGTCAGACAGCTTAAAACCGATTCTAAAGGTCAGGTAAAAAAGCAACGTCAATTAGGAATTCCTTAGGCACACAGGTGGATTGAGGAAGTAAACCGAAGGGAACAAAAGAATAATAATTCAAAAGCAATGTTTTTAGATAAGGAGGACAATAACTTAGTAATAACATCAGCCCCACCGCCTCCCTTACCAGAATATGAGGCAAGTGAACAAGTTAGCCCACCCCTGCGATATCCTGCTATCACTGTAAGTAGAGACACTACAAAAGCAACACCGTTTATTAGAGATCCCGTCGAGACCAGGTCTCGAACACGGGCAGAAAACTCAAAAGGGGACATTGAGTTATATCAAATGGGTAGAAATTCACGATTTATGAGTGAAGAAGAAATATGCCCACTTATAGAAGTACCTAATCCTCAGGCAGGGCAAGAAGGTCAGGACCCAACTATTCTAGTGTATAGATCCTGGACTCCGGAAGATATCCAGAAAGCCACTGAGGGAATTCCCTATCCAAAAGTTAATTTTAGAAAGTTCTTAGAAGATTTGCAAGGAATGAGGCTAAGTTATAATTTAAACGGAGAAGAGGTAGAAAAAGTAGTCAGACAAATTGTGGGACCAGATTGGCACATGATTAGTGGCGACTGGAATCCCCGTGACGCTACGCTCAGGCCCCTCCCACATAGTAGCGCAGAATTAGACAACAGAGTAAAAGGTCTTACAGACCGAATCTCTGAGAAATGGAAGCCTAGGGCAGACTGGACTTGCATTAATCAATGCATCCAACAGGAAGGTGAAGCTATTAACAGATATTATGCTAGACTATTAGAATGTTTTAATAACCATTGTGGAATGCAGGTTCCTGAAGATCAGACACATGATTCCCCATATGAGCAGCAGTTAAAGAATGCATTTTTGAAAGGCAGTATTGCACCCATCAGCAGCTTTATTACAAAGCACATGGTAGATCATCATACAAGCAGATTACAGTCATTACTTGAATATGCTAGGCATGCCGAAAGGCATTTTAATAGCAAAAAGAAAAAGAAAGCCCAAGTATTTTCTGTAGAAGATGGAGCAGAAGTATATGTAGTACAGTCCGGGAAAAAGGGCAAGAGAAATGCCTAGGGAAACAAACAATCTGATCAATGATCAGAGGACTTTGAAGGGCAAAAGAAAATGGGTGAGTGTTTTAAATGCGGTAAGAAAGGACACTTGGCAAGGGATTGCAGGAAAAACAAGAAGGCAACCACGGAGGATAAGGAGGGTGAGGACTGACTATATGATAGTCAGGAATCACTAGAAGGGGATAGCAGAGAAAGGACAAATGAGTATGCGATAGAAGGAGTAGAGAATGTGACAGAAGAAATAGAGGAAGTGCAAGAAGTCACGGATAGTGAAGAAAATGAAATATTAGATTTGGCTTTATTGAGCTTAGAGCTCTATTTAGCAGACACGAAACCAGAAGTTACACTCCTGGTAGAAGGGAGGGAAGTCAGATTCTTGTGTGACTCAGGGGCATCGCGGACCCTGATACATCCCTCCAAACTGCCAGAGAACTCAGAATCACCTGATTACATACTAGTGAAAGCAGCTAATGGACAGCTGTATCGGGAGCCCTTCTCCCATAATATTGCAATAACTGATCCTGTTTCGGGATTGACCCAGAAATGTAAAATTGTTGTATCTGCAAAATGCCCAGTAAACCTCTTGGGCAGAGACCTTATGCAGCTATTTGGTATAGCAGTAGTTCCGACTATGCAGGGTATGGAAGCACAGCGACAAATTGATACCTTTGCAGTGCAAGCGGAGGGTAAAACGTACTATTGGTACAGCCAGGATTTGGTTACAACTGGTCCAGGGGTGGTGACCGAAGAGTTGATGAACATAGCCATCAGCAAGTTCCCCTCCCTTGACATTGATAAACAGCATTTGTTGCACTGTGCTCTGTATTATTGTAATACACCAGGACCTGATAAGGAATATGAGCAAGAATTGTTTAGAAATTGTGCAAATAGATTGATATTACATAATCTGTACTGGGACACAGAAGGGAACAGTGTAGCCAGCTGTTCACTGCCCCAGGAGTTCTTTGCACTCTATAAATCTCATCAATTACCACATGTTAGCTTAACTAAGGACAAGAATGTAAAATGGGTAAATGTAGGAGAAAAAGTCACGAGATGGGAAAAACAGACAGAGTTAGAACTGCCAGAACAGGAAATACAAACACAGAAGTTGAATTGGATAACTCAGACCCACCCAGCTGAGCACTTGCAGTCTAGCAAGGACAGCTGATTAGCACTCCTATTAAAGGAGGAAGAGAATGCCTTACAGAATATACCAGAAAATCTCTGGTCAACAGGAAAGTCAGATGTAGGACTTATTCATACAGCGGGACCAGTTACTATTACGCCAGAGTCAGCATTTAGACCACAAAAGAGACAGTATCCCTTAAGAAAAGATGCAGAGGTAGGAATCAAACCTATTATAGCAGCTTTACTTAAGGAAGGGGTGCTGGTAGAATCTCCTGATTCACCATGTAACACACCCTTATTTCCTGTTAAGAAAGCAAATGGAGAATGGTGTATGGTCCAAGATTTACAAGCTGTAAATGACGCAGTAATACCAAGGGCACCTATGGTTCCAGACCCACACACCCTGTTGAATGATTTAAAACCTCAACAGAAATATTTTTCTGTGGTAGATATCAGCAATGCGTTCTTTTCGATACCGATACACCCTGACAGTCAGCATTGGTTTGCATTCACATTGAAGGAGAAAAGGTATACATATACGCAACTACCACAGGGGTATTGTGAAAGTCCAACAATATTCTCACAAGAAATGGCAAGCAACTTGGCGGGGTTTACCCCATCAAGAGGTAGTCAGATTTTTCTTTATGGTGATGATATCCTGCTGGCGTCCCCCACCCAGCAAGATTGTAAAGAAGACACTATAGCGCTATTACAATTTTTAGCCACTGAAGGACATAAAGTAAACAAGAATAAACTGCAGCTTTGGAAAAAAAAAGTTAAATACCTAGGATATGTGATATCCAAGGAAGGTAGGACATTAGATGAGGACAGAAAAATAGTGATTTTGCAAGCACCAAAACCCACCACCAAGAAGGAAATGATGTCCTTCCTGGGTACGACTAATTTTTGTCGGAGTTGGATTCCAAACTATGCCTTGGAATCTGCACCGTTGACTAACCTGATTTATAAAAAGCCTGTGGCAGCACAGGATTTGTTACAATGGACACCAGAAGCAGAATCTGTTTTCTGCAAACTGAAACAGTTAATAGCGTCCTCATTAGTTTTGGGATTGCCAAACTATCATAAACGTTTTTTCCAAACTGTAGATTGTAAGCAAGGTTATATGACATCAGTGTTAACAGCAGCATGGGAACAAGCAACGCCCTATTGCTTATTATTCATCACAACTGGACCCAGTGGCACGGTCTTTACCTCACTGTGTACAAGCAGTAGTTGCAGCTGCAATGGCAGTGCAGGCTACGGCCTCAGTAGTGTTGTTCCACCCTCTCACATTGAGAGTGGCTCATACAGTCGCAATTATTTTACTGCAAGAGAAGGTAGCATATCTTTCCCCTGCTAGGCATCTTTCCTGTATGACAATACTGTTGAGCCAACCTCATATGACAATTGAACGATGTATGACTTTGAACCCTTCTACCTTGCTCCCAACCCCTGCAGATGGCACACCACACAGCTGCCTGCAGGTGATTGAGCAAAAGACACTGCCTAGAAAAGATCTTACGGCTGTTCCCTTGGATGATGCCGAGGTGACATATTATGTGGATGGCTCGTGCAAAAGGGGTCCTGTAGGACAGAAACTAGTAGGATATGCAGTAATTTCTGACACAGACATTATAGAAGCGAAATCTTTACCACATAATTTATCTGCACAGGCAGCAGAATCGATTGCCCTGACACGGGCATGTACCTTAGCAAAGGGTAAATGTGTGAACATTTTTACTGACAGCCAGTATGCTTTTTCTATTGTACATGTTTTTGCGCAACAGTGGAAAAATCGAGGAATGATAACATCTACTGGCAAACCAATCAATCATGCACAGTTTATTTTAGATCTTTGAGAATCTATTCAGTTACCTCAGAAAGTAGCTATTTGTAAATGCATAGCTCATACCAAGCAACAGGATAGGATTTCAAAAGGTAATGCGAGAGCTGATACAGCTGCAAAGCAGGCAGCTTCAGAAGTATTTCTTTTAAATGAGGAATTACAACCCTCTGAGATTTTAGACTTAGAAATGTTAAAGACAATACAGACACTTACTATGCAAACTGAAAAACAAAGATGGGTAAAACGAGGAGCAATTCTCGAAAAGGGGCTGTACATCTCTAAAGAAAGAAAACCAATATTGCCGTCTAATTTGTTTAGATATGCAGCTTTGTTGAGCCATGGGCAGTGCCATGTCTCTACAGGAGGGATGGTAAAGCTGGTGAACCAGATGTTCATGACGTATGGATTCACAAATTACTCTAAAAAATTTTGTTCTTTATGCCACATCTGTAATAAACATCATGCACAAGGGGTGTTAAAGCCCAAGCAAGGGAGTTTCCCTACACCACCATATCTGTTTCATACTATCTGTATGGATTTCATAGAGTTGAATAAATGTGAAAATAAGAAGTATTGTCTTGTCATTGTAGATATGTTTTCCAGATGGGTGGATGCCTTTCCGACTAAAAATCCAGATGCTACGACTGTGGCCAATGTTCTTGTTAAAGAAATCATCCCTAGATTCCGCATTCCGGAAAGGATCTACAGTGACAACGGCACGCCCTTCATAAATCAGACCATACAGCAGTTAAGTAAACATTTTTGCATTTCCCTAAAGAATCATTGTTCGTATCACCCTCAATCAGCAGGGCTAGTAAAGCGACATAATGGGATTTTAAAGAGTAAGCTAAGAAAATTAGTAGCAGAAACACAGAGAAACTGGGTGTACTGTCTGCCCCTGGCACTGTTGAGCATGAGAACTGTTCCGAATGCAAAAGGGCTGACTCCTTTTGAAAAGCTCTTTGGAAGGGCTTACTATATACCTCAGTGGAAATCTCTCATGCCCGCAGACCAGGAAGTTGACAGTACATTAGCAGAGTATATCCGTAATTTGTTAAATTCTAAACATTTGTTGCAGTTAAATTCTGTTTCAGATAAAGAACGAACCAGACTGTCAGAAGTGGCAGTGACCCTGAAGCATGGATCTGGCTGAAGATAGTTAAGAGAAAGAACTGGGCATCTCCGAAGTGGGAAGGTCCATATCAAGTGCTTTTGTCAACACCCACTGCAGTCAAAATTGCGGAGCGTGCCTCCTGGATCCACCTGATGCACTGCAAATTAGTTAAAAACTTTGAACTGGACAAAAATCTTGTTACATGCCAAGAGCAAAAATGATAGAGTCCAGAAGGAACAGGAATGCAGAACAACCCTTTCCTCAGAAGTATTGCATAATCATCCTGTTAACTGTACTAATGACAATAATCTTTTTGTTGTGGCCTTTTATTTTCCCAGCCACACAGACTGAACTGAATAAACGTGAAGCGTTACTCATAAACTGGCATCCGAACTTTAACACTTACGAGGCAATTAAATATGTGTATGCTGAGACTTTCAATGTTTCGAATTGCTGGATTTGTACAGCTTTGCCGACAGCATACGGGGGGTTATTAATGACTACAGTTCCCCTAGGGGTCAATGAGACCTGGGAGAACTTGATTTATGATACCTCAACCATTACAGCACAAGATAAAATAGCATTGTACTTGTCTGTTCCACAAAAGGGAACTGTGTGTTTTTATAAAAATGATACTGTTCAAGTGGGTTGGAGCAATTGCAATGTAACTGTTCCTTATAGATGTTACACTAAAAGTAACAAAGTAGATCTTTATTGTAATACAAACTATGATTCATTTCTTGGATTGATGCACAAAACATTTGATGAAGTAAAACATAATTCTGTTCTTTATAAACAGCTGTCTACAATTTATAGAAAAATGTTTCATGCAGGGCGAGTGTATATTCATAGCAAGGTTACTACTAAAGTAAAGGACTGTTATTTTGTGTGTGGTAGAAAGGCATACAAATGGTTACCTGAGAATTGGTCCGGCAGTTGTTTTTTGGGTTACCTGGTTCCAGCCATATGACACACTGCAGCTTTGTCTCATAGGAAAATTCGAAATGTCCGAGAAGTCGTCAAGAAACCTGTAAATCCAGTGGGACAAATCGATGCACATTGGAAAGACCATCACTCTCTAGGCAAAGGACTGACACACATGGACTTGAGTGATAGCGTTATATCGTGGGCAGGCATATTACCAGCATATGGAGCAGTGAAATCGATCTGGGAGCTGAGAAAACTGTCAAAACTTCTCAAAGTAATGAGCAATGCAACTTTTTCTGCTCTCGAATTGGTGACTGATGAACTGAATGCTATGAGAACTGTAGTGCTCCAAAACTGCATGGCTCTCGACTTCACCCTAGCAGTGAGAGGTGGTACGTGCGCTTTAATCCAAGAAGAATGCTGTTCATATATTCCTGACCATTAACACGAGATAGACAATCATCTTGAGGTAATTCAGCAAGTGTCGGCCATGACCAAACCAGGCCCAAACCCACTGATGGACTTTTTCCAGAAATGGTTTGGAGGGTGGGGTACCATCCTAATGAACATCCTGATTGCCATTTGTGTAGGAATGCTCCTACTGGGAGTATGTGTTTGTTGTGGTATCCCCTGCATGAAAAGACTGGTTAAAGACCTAATAGACATTTCAGTTTCTGAAACCTTATATCAAAGTACTGAGTTTGAAGAACTGTTAAAAGACTAAAAATGCTTTCATAAGTTTGAACTGAATGACTCTCTTAACTGCAAATCCTGAGTGGAAGAGGTTAGGAGAAGAAAACAAACTGTTTATGCTATTTTGAAAGTAGAATAAAAGTATTAATTGGGGGAAATGTTACAAAAATATGTATTAATGTGTGTATTAGCAATATGCTTAGTACATTTAGTGCTTGAAAAGGGTTACCACATTTATTCTATTTCATACTGCATAAATCTGAACAAACTGCAGTTGCTTTCTGACCTTGTATTGTTAGCTAAAATCTTGTTTGTGCCTTGGAAATTTACTCAGAAGCAGGTGATTTCTGCTTGCATTAGGAAAATAATGAATAGAACAATACTACTTGTATGAAACTTAGACAAGAAGTTCCGCTGTGCCATGAGAAAATACACAGCTGTAGAAGTTATAGATAATTAGTACAAAGCCTGCTTGAAAATATGAACTGCAATCAGCATTTGCTTGTATCTGTATTAGAAGAGTACCTTGAAATGTAACACTATACAATAGACGCTTGTAAACGGATTAATAGCCACCAAGGCCAGGTTGTTTTTCTGAAAAGTTTCTCACAAATCTAGTCATGTCAGCAGAAAATCTGAAGTAACATCTGCTGTAGAACAATGCTAAAAGTTGTGTTTGATTACGTCAGCTTAGAAGGCCATGTCTTGTAAAACAGTATAAGAATGAACATACTTCCTGTTAGTAGTTAGACAAATCCTTGTATTTGCATGTTTTTGTCTCCTTGCTGCAAGTAAATTAAAGTGCCTTAACTGAACCTTACATGCATTGGTCTTCGAAGTTTTTTCCTTTGACAGTTATTGTCAATAATGATACTAGTAATTTTGTAGCGGGGTCAGGGGAAATTCATTTATGGTAAAGGTGAATGTGGCAGACCTATGAGTTGGAGAGAATAACAGCATTTTAGTTTTTTTGGGATTTATTAACAACCTACGTTCAGACATCCAATTTCTATGGTATTAAAGGTGGACTGGGTAGCGCCCCTCAGGTCTGTGGGAGAAGTAGCTGAGCAAATCAGGGTGTAGTCATCAACGTATTGGATACAGCTGATGTTTGGTATGACTGTATACAAGTCATTAATAAAGATGGAAAATGGTAGGGGCCCTAATATGGAGCCTTGTGGTACTCCAAGGGTGTTTGGTAATAGATTAGAGAGCATTGTTCTGCCATAGGACAGCCTTTTGTCTTCCATTAAGGTAGGATGTAAACCAAAGAAGGGCTTTAGTATCAAGGTGGAAAGTTTGCAAGGCTTGAACCAGAAGTTGGTGGCCAACCATGTCAAATGCCTTTTTAAAGATCCAAGAATAGGGCAGAGGATATGTGATTATTATTACGGTTATTATTTATGGTATTGGTAAAAGCCATTACCATTGAGGTTGTGCTATGGTATGGACGAAAACCATGCTGGATGTCCACTATGAGGTGATTTTGGATTAGGTGGTGCATAAATTGTTTTTGTATACATTTTTCCATAATCTTTGCAAGTGGAGAAAGTATAGCTATAGGTCTATAATTGGAGAATTCCGTAGAGGAACCTCCTTTATGTAGTGGGATTACGTAGGATGTTTTTCAACTAGTGGGAATTTTAGTTTCTGCTAGGGTATGATTGATTAGTATTGATATTGGATAGGCAGTAGCATCAGTTGATTTTTGAAGGCCACAAAAAGGCTTGCCCGGCAACACAGGAACCAATAATCAGGTACTATATATGATGAAACACGTATAAAATGACATTTTAGCCATGCTCTGAGTTCCCACATTTAAATACTCAGGTACTATATTTGGCGAAACAGGTATAAAATAGCATTTTAGCCATGCTCTGAATTCCCACATGTAAATAATCAGGTACTATATATGGTGAAACAGGTATAAAATGACATTTTAGCCATGCTTGAGTTCCCACATTTAAATAATCAGGTACTATATATGGTGAAACAGGTGTTAAAAGCATTTTAGCCATGCTGTAAGCTCCCACATTTAAATAATTAGGTATATAGTGAAACAGGTATAAAATAACATTTTAGCCATGCTCTGAGTTCCCACATTTAAATAATCAGGTACTATATATGGTGAAACATGTATAAAATGACATTTTAGCCATGCTCTGAGTTCCCACATTTAAATAGTCAGGTACTATATATGGTGAAACAAGTGTTAAAAGCATTTTAGCCGTGCTGTAAGCTCCCACATTTAAATAATTAGGTTTATAGTGAAACATGTGTAGAATAACATTTTAGCCATGCTCTGAGTTCCCACGTTTAAATAATTAGGTATATAGTTTAACAGGTATAAAATAACATTTTAGCCATGCTCTGAGTTCCCACATTTAAACAATTAGGTATATAGTGAAACAGGTATAAAATAACATTTTAGCCATGCTCTGAGTTCCCACATTTAAATAATTAGGTATATAGTGAAACAGGTATAAAATAACATTTTAGCCATGCTTTGAGTTCCCACATTTAAATAATTTATTTATTTATTTTACATTTGTTGACCGGGATAGTCCAGCTGGAGCCATGTCCATTTTTAGTAGAGGCCCGGGGAGATATGCTCTGAGTTAACAGATACAATAATACAAGTAAAACAAGAGTACGTAACTAGTATTACCAAAGAATACATAGGCAGACATGAGATACACCTGGTTATAGTCAGCAGAAAATTAACAATAAATAGTTAGTTGGGTTATTCACGTTCATGTTGAGAGTTACCCGGGCTTGTTGCATTGGCAAAGCCAGTTAAATGCCATATGTTGTTTGAGTTTAGTTTTAAATTGTCCTAGGGAGGAGAGCAAAGTAATATCACCGGGAAGTAAGTTCCAGGCTCTGCCTGCAGCGTTAGCAAAGAGGGCATCTCCAGCTGTGTTGTTGATTTTGATTGTCTGAATTAGAAGTTTGTTCGAGGATCGAAGCAGTCTTGGATTGTTGTGGGGGGTGATAATATTTTGAAGGGCTAGTGTGTTATCTGGGTAATAGAGGATTTTGTTAGCCATGATCAGCAGGTTATATTTGATGAGACTGGAAAGTTCTAGCCACCCAAGCTGTTTTAGGTTGATGCAGTGGAGTGTTTTAAAAGGCATTCCAGTAGCAAACTTGGCATTATGATTCTAACAGGTTGACAGTCTATTTAGTACTGATTTGTTTAGATTGGAGAGAAGGGGAAGGCATATAAAAGTGTTGAGAGTAGATGAGAGCGAGCTATAGCTATCTTAGCTGGAGGGGTTAGGAAAGCTTTTATTCTATACAGTGACCCAAGTTTTTTATTGATGTTCTTGATTGTTTGATTTACATGTAGGTCAAACTTTAGGTTATTGTCAATAATGATACTAATAATTTTGTAGAGGGGTCAGGGGAAATTATTGTCCCATCTTTTGCATTTATGATAAAAGTGAAGGTGGCAGACCTATGAGTTGGAAAGTATAACATCATTTTAGTTTTTTTGGGATTTAGTAACAACCTACGTTCAGAGAGTCAATTTTCTATGGTATTAAAGGTGGACTGGTTAGCGACCCTCAGGTCTGTGGGAGAAGTAGTTGAGCAAATCAGGGTGTAGTCATCAATGTATTGGATACAGCTGACATTTGGTATGACTGTATACAAGTCATTAATAAAGATGGAAAACAGTAGGGGCCCTAATATGGAGTCTTGTGGTACGTCAAGGGTGTGTAGTAATAGATTAGAGAGCATTGTTTTGCCATGGGACAGCCTGTTGTCTTCATTTAAGGTAGGATGTAAACCAAAGAAGGGCTTTAGTATCAAGGTGGAAAGTTTGCAAGGTGTGAACCAGAAGTTGGTGGTCAACCGTGTCAAATGCCTTTTTAAAGATCCAAGAATAGGACAAAGGATATGTGATTATTGTTATGGTTATTGTTTATGGTATTGGTAAAAGCCATTAACGCTGAGGTTGTGCTATGGTTTGGACAAAAACCATACTGAGTATCCGCTATGAGGTGATTTTGGATTAGGTGGTGCAAAAACTGTATTTGTATACATTTTTCCATAATCTTCGCAAGTGGAGAAAGTATAGCTATAGGTCTATAATTGGAGAATTCCGTAGAGGAGCCTCCTTTAAGTAGTGGGATTATGTAGGATGTTTTCCAAATAGTGGGAATTTTAGCTTCTGCTATGATACGAATGATTAGTATTGATATTGGATATGCAATGGCAACAGCTGATTCTTTAAGGTACTCAGCAAGGAGTTGGTCGACTTAGAGTATGGTAGGTTTTAATTTTTTGATCAAGTTACGGATAAGTGTTGTGGACACTGGTTAATAATCAGGTACTACATATGGTTAAACAGGTGTAAAAATCATTTTAGCCATGCTGTAAACTCCCACATTTAAATAATTAGGTATACAGTGAAACAGGTGTAGAATAACATTTTAGCTGTGCTCTGAGCTCCCACATTTAAATAATTAGTTATATAGTGAAACATGTATAAATAACATGATAGCCATGCTCTGAGCTCCCACATTTAAACAATTAGGTATATAGTGAAACAGGTGTAAAATAACATGTTAGCCATGTTCTGAGCACCCACATTTAAATAATTAGGTATATAGTGAAACAGGTATAAAATAACATTTTAGCCATGCTATAAGCTCCCACATTTAAATAATTAGGTATATAGTGAAACAGGTAGAAAATAACATTTTAGCCATGCTCTGAGCTCCGACATTTAAATAATTAGATATCTAGTGAAAGAGGTGTAAAATAACATTTTAACCATGATTTGAGCTGCCACTTTTACATAATTAGGTATATAGTGAAACAGGTGTAAATGACATTTTAGTCATGCTCTGAGTTCCCATATTTAAATAATTAGGTATATAGTGAAACAGGTGTAAATAACATTTTAGACATGCTCTAAGTTCCCACATTTAAATAATTAGGTATATAGTGAAACAGATATAAAATAACATTTTAGCCATGCTCTGCGCTCCCACATTTAAACAATTAGGTATATAGTGAAACAGGTAGACAATAACAGTGTAGCCATGCTCTGAGCTCCCACATTTAAATAATTAGATATCTAGTGAAACAGGTGTAACTAACATTTTAGCCATGCTCTGAGTTCCCATATTTAATTAATTGGGTATATAGTGAAAGAGCTATAAAATAGCATTTTAGTCATGCTCTGAGTTCCCACATTTAAATAGTTAGGTATATAGAGAAACAGGTATAAAATAACATTTTAGCCATGCTCTGCACTCCCACGTTTAAACAATTAGGTATATAGTGAAACAGGTATAAAATAAAGTGGTAGCCCTGCTCTGAGCTCCCACATTTAAACAATTAGGTGTATATAGTGAAACAGGTGTAAAATAACATTTTAGCCATGCTAATGAGATGGTGAGAAAGGTGAAAGTTTTTTGTCACTGAGAATTTGTAGGTAGAGATGCTCAGAAATAATATAAGAATAATTCGGGGTGAGGGGTATCCTGGACTTTTGCAACTTACACTAAAGTCTCTAATATATGAAGAGATGAGTGTGTGGTAAAAGTATATTACAACTGATATGTAACTTTTTTGTCTTATAAATAATGTAAAATTTTATGTTGAAACCAAGTGACTGTTCTAGCAAGCAAAGAGAGACTGGTGGTAATAGATAACTTTATACTTAAGACAGAAACATATGGAAAAGCAGTCTTACACTTTGCACAATAAGTTATAAACAGAAGAAGAAATATGTTTGTCAATATTTACAATATCTACAATGGTTGTTGCTTGTTGGTGTTATGGTATGGTATTCATGATATGTATTGCTTTATGCTGACTGGATTGGTTATGTTTTTTTTTTGGGGGGGGGGTGCTTGGCTTTTCCCATCTGGGGATTTGGACTTTTGTAACTTGAGAATCTCAGTCTTTAACAACATTTAAATAATTAGGTATATGGTGAAACAGGTGTAAAACAACATTTTAGCCATGCTCTCAGTTCCCACATTTACATAATCAGGTACTATATATGGTGAAAAAGGTGTAAAAAGAATTTTAGCCATGCTGTAAGCTCCAACATTTAAATAATTAGGTATATAGTGAAACAGGTGTAAAATAACATTTTAGCCATGCTCTGAGTTCCCACATTTAAATAATTAGGTATATAGTGAAACAGTTGTACAATAACATTTTAGCCATGCTCTGAGCTCCAACATTTAAATAATTAGGTATATAGTGAAACAGGTGTAAATAATATTTTAGCCATGCTCTGAGTTCCCATATTTAAATTATTAGGTACTATATATGGTGAAACAGGTGTAAAATAACATTTTAGCCATGCTGTAAGCTCCCACATTTAAATAATTAGGTATATAGTGAAACAGGTGCAAATAACATTTTAGCTATGCTCTGAGTTCCCACATTTAAATAATTAGGAACTATATATATGGTGAAACAGGTGTACAATAACATTTTAGCCATTCTCTGAGCTCCCACATTTAAATAATTATGTATATAGTGAAACAGGTGTACAATAACATTTTAGCCATGCTCTGAGCTCCCACATTTAAATAATTATGTATATAGTGAAACAGGTGTAAATAACATTTTAGCCATGCTCTGATTTCCCACATTTAAATTATTTATTTATTTATTTTACATTTGTTGACTGGGATAGTCCAACTGGAGCCATGTCCATTTTCAGTGGAGGCCTGGGGAGATAAGCTCTGAGTTAACAGATACAATAATACAAGTAAAACAAGAGTACATAACTAGTATTACCAAAGAATGCATAGGCAGACATGAAATACACCTGGTTACAGTCAGGAGAAAATTAACAATAAATAGTTGGGTTATTCACATTCATGTTGAGAGTTACCCGGGCTTGTTGCAGTTGCAAAGCCAGTTAATTGCCATATGTTGTTTGAGTTTAGTTTTAAATTGTCCTAGGGAGAAGAGCAAAGTAATATCACCTGGAAGTAAGTTCCAGGCTCTGCCTGCAGCGTTAGCAAAGAGGGCATCTCCAGCTGCGTTGTTGATTTTGATTGTCTGAATTAGAAGTTTGTTCGAGGATTGAAGCAGTCTTGGATTGTTGTGGGGGCTGATAATATTTTGAAGGGCTGTTATGTTATCTGGGTAACAGAGGATTTTGTTAGCCATGATCAGCAGGTTATATTGGATAAGAGTGGGAAGTTCTAGCCACCCAAGCTGTTTTAGGGTGATGCAGTGGCGTGTTTTAAAATGCATTCCAGTGGCAATCCTGGCAATATGATTGTAACAGGTTAAGTTTATTTAATACAGATTTGTTTAGATTGGAGAGAAGGGGGGGAGGCGTATAAAAGTGTTGAGAGTCGATGGGAGCGAGCTATAGCCATCTCAGCTGGAGGGGTTAGGAAGGCTTTTATTCTAAACAGTGACCCAAGTTTTTTATTGATGTTCTTGATTGTTTGATTTACATGTAGGTCAAACTTTAGGTTATTGTCAGTAATGATACTAGTAATTTTGCAGAGGGGTCAAGGGAAATTATTGTCCCATCGTTTGCATTTATGGTAAAGGTGAAGGCGGCAGACCTATGAGTTGGAGAGAATAACAGCATTTTAGTTTTTTTGGGATTTAGTAACAACCTACGTTCAGAGAGCCAATTTTCTATGGTATTAAAGGTGACTGGGTAGCGACCCTCAGGTCTGTGGGAGAAGTAGCTGAGCAAATCAGTGTGGAGTCATCAGCGTATTGGATACAGCTGATGTTTGGTATGACTGTGTACAAGTCATTAATAAAGATGGAAACAGTAGCTGCCCTAATATGGAGCCTTGTGGTACTCCAAGGGTGTTTGGTAATAGATTAGAGAGCATTGATCTGCCATAGGCCAGCCTGTTGTCTTCCATTAAGGTAGGATGTAAACCAAAGAAGGGCTTAAGTATCAAGGTGGAAAGTTTGCAAGGTGTGAACCAGATGTTGGTGGTCAACCATGTCAAATGCCTTGGAAAGATCCAAGAATAGGGCAGAGGATATGTGATTATTGTTATGGTTATTGTTTATGGTATTGGTAAAAGCCATTAATGCTGAGGTTGTGCAATGGTATGGATGAAAACCATGCTGGGTATCCGCCATGAGGTGATTTTGGATTAGGTGTTGCATAAATTGTTTTTGTATACATTTTTCCATAATCTTTGCAAGTGGAGAAATTATAGCTATAGGTCTATAATTGGAGAATTCTGTAGAGGAACCTCCTTTATGTAGTGGGATTACATAGGATGTTTTCCAAATGGTGGGAATTTTAGCTTCTACTGTGGTACGATTGATTAGTATCGATATTGGATAGGCAATGGCATCAGCTGATTTTTTAAGGTACTCAGCGGGGAGTTGGTCAGCTGAGAGTGTGGTAGGTTTTAATTTTTTGATCAAGCTACGGATAAGTTATGTGGACACTGGTTAATAATCAGGTACTATATATGGTGAAACAGGTGTAAAAAGCATTTTAGCCGTGCTGTAAGCCCCCACATTTAAATAATTAGGTATATAGTGAAACAGGTATAAAATAACATTTTAGCCATGTTCTGAGCTCCCACATTTAAATAATTAGGTATATAGTGAAACAGGTATAAAATAACATTTTAGCCATGCTTTGAGTTCCCACATTTAAATAATTTATTTATTTATTCATTTATTTTACATTTGTTGACTGGGATAGTCCAACTGGAGCCATGTCCATTTTCAGAAGAGGCCCGCGGAGATATGCTCTGAGTTAACAGATACAATAATACAAGTAAAACAAGAGTACATAACTAGTATTACCAAATAATGCATAGGGAGACATGAGATACACCTGGTTATAGTCCGTAGAAAATTAACAATAAATAGTTAGTTGGGTTATTCACGTCCATGTTGAGAGTTACTTGGGCTTGTTGCAGTGGCAAAGCCAGTTAAATGCCATATGTTGTTTGAGTTTAGTTTTAAATTGTCCTAGGGAGGAGAGCAAAGTAATATCACCTGGAAGTAAGTTCCTGGCTCTGCCTGCAGCGTTAGCAAAGAGGGCATCTCCAGCTGCGTTGTTGATTTTGATTGTCTGAATTAGAAGTTTGTTCAAGGATCGAAGCAGTCTTGGATTGTTGTGGGGGGGTGATAATATTTTGAAGGGCTGGTATGTTATCTGGGTCATAGAGGATTTTGTTAGCCATAATCAGCAGGTTATATTTGATGAGACTGGGAAGTTCTAGCCACCCAAGCTGTTTTAGGTTGATGCAGTGGCGTGTTTTAAACTGCATTCCAGTGGCAAACCTGGCAATATGATTGTAACAGGTTGACAGTCTATTTAGTACAGATTTGTTTAGATTGGAGATAAGGGGAAGGCATATAAAAGTGTTGAGAGTAGATGAGAGCGAGCTATAGCTATCTTAGCTGGAGGGGTTAGGAAGGCTTTTATTCTATACAGTGACCCAAGTTTTTTATTGATGTTCGTGATTGTTTGATTTACATGTAGCTCAAACTTTAGGTTTTTGTCAGTAATGACACTAGTCATTTTGTAGAGGGGTCAGGGGAACTTATTGTCCCATCTTTTGTATTTATGGTAAAGGTGAAGGCAGCAGACCTATGAGTTGGAGAGAATAACAGCATTTTAGTTTTTTTGGGATTTAGTAACAACCTATATTCAGAGAGCCAATTTTCTATGGTATTAAAGGTGACTGGGTAGCCACCCTCAGGTCTGTGGGAGAAGTAGCTGAGCAAATCAGTGTGGAGTCATCAGCGTATTGGATACAGCTGATGTTTGGTATGACTGTGTACAAGTCATTAATAAAGACGGAAGCAGTAGGGGCCCTAATATGGAGCCTTGTGGTACTCCAAGGGTGTTTGGTAATAGATTAGAGAGCACTGATCTGCCATAGGACAGCCTGTTGTCTTCCATTAAGGTAGGACATAAACTAAAGAAGGGCTTAAGTATCAAGATGGAAAGTTTGCAAGGTGTGAACCAGAAGTTGGTGGTCAACCATGTCAAATGACTTGGAAAGATCCAAGAATAGAGCAGAGGATATGTGATTATTGCTACGGTTATTGTTTATGGTATTGGTAAAAGCCATTAATGCTGAGGTTGTGCTATGGTGTGGACGAAAACCATCCTGGGTATCCGCCATGAGGTGATTTTGCATTAGGTGGTGCATAAATTGTTTTTGTATACATTTTTCCATAATCTTTGCAAGTGGAGAAAGTATAGCTACAGGTCTATAATTGGAGAATTCCTTAGAGGAACCTCCTTTATGTAGTGGGATTACATAAGATGTTTTCCAAATGGTGGGAATTTTAGCTTCTGCTATGGTACGATTGATTTGTATCGATATTGGATAGGCAATGGCATCAGCTGATTTTTGAAGGTACTCAGCGAGGAGTTGGTCAGCTGAGAGTGTGGTAGGTTTTAATTTTTTGATCAAGTTATCGATAAGTTATGTGGACACTGGTTAATAAATAGGTACTATATATGTTGAAACAGGTGTAAAAAACATTTTAGCCATGCTGTAAACTCCCACATTTAAATAATTAGGTATATAGTGAAACAGGTATAAAATAACATTTTAGCCATGCTCTGAGCTCCCACATTTAAACAATTAGGTATATAGTGAAACAGGTTTAAAATAACATTTCAGCCATGCTCTGAGTTCCCACATTTAAATAATTAGGTGCTATATATGGTAAAACAGGTGTAAAATAACATTTTAGCTGTGCTGTAAGCTCCCACATTTAAATAATTAGGTATCTAGTGAAACAGGTATAAATAATATTTTAGCCATGCTCTGAGTTCCCACATTTAAATAATTAGGTATATAGTGAAACAGGTATAAATAACATTTTAGCCATGCTCTCAGTTCCCACATTTAAAAATTAGGTATATAGTGAAACAGGTGTAAAATTACATTTTAACCATGCTATGAGCTCCCACATTTAAATAATTATGTATATATTGAAACAGGTATAAAATAACATTTTAGCCATGCTCTGAGCTCGTACATTTAAATAATTATGTATATAGTGAAACAGGTGTAAATAACATTTTAGCCGTGCTCCAAGTTCCCACATTTAAATAATCAGGTACTATATATGGTGAAAGAGGTGTAAAAAGCATTTTAGCCATGCTGTAAGCTCCCACATTTAAATAATTAGGTATATAGTGAAACAGGTGTAAAATAACATTTTAGCCATGCTCTGAGCTCCCACATTTAAAGAATTAGGTATATAGTGAAACAGGTGTAAAATAACATTTTAACCATGCTATGAGCTCCCTGAAAGAGGTGTAAAATAACATTTTAGCCATGCTCTGAGTTCCCTCCCTTGCTGTTAGTAAATGTTCTACATTTTCCCAGTTTCTTCCACATTTTGAGAGGTAGTATAGTGCTTCATATTTTGAAGATGTAAAGTTGACTATGGCTGCATTTTCTGTTTTACTTGTTGGTGCAATGGATGTTATTGTAATGCCAAATCATATTCAACTGTCTGCAAGTGAAGATGCCTCAGCTGTAGAGTTTAAGCTTATGTAGTTTTAATTATCTTAGTCATTAAAACTGCAAATTCCTAAAGTGTTCTGCTGAGACCTGTTCATAGATGTTTATAATAACATTTGAAAAATCTTAACTGCATCATTTGAAATTCTGCACATCCAAAAAGTAAATCAATGAATGGGTTATTGTAACCAGATATTCCCTTTTGAATTACTATTTTTGCAGAATGTCCCCGATTTTGCTTCAAAAGTTTCTCCTCTCACTCAATATTTTTGATTTTTCTGGTTAATTACACCATACTTGAAGTGCAATGTGTTGGGTTGGTGGGAACATGTTTTATTGAAGTATATTTTTATAAATCTGTGTTTTTCTATAAATGATGCCTAGATGACATGTTTTTATATGGACTTCCAGTAGGGACAACTTTAGTTTCTTCTCTGATGAACTTAACAAGAGCATACCTCTAAACCTCATAGTGCAAGAAATCTGGACAAAGCCGAAAATAATGGGGAGACAATGGCCCAAAAACAGGGATAGATTTGAAATATTGCTCTTATACCTAGAAAGTTGCTAGATTAACAGGATTAGTGTTAGCATGCATTTCCTGAAAGATATTAAGTCACCTTTGGAGTAGAAGGCTCTGGTTTATTTTCCCATGCCAGGTAGATGGATTGCTGACACTGTAGTGCAGTATAGGGGTGCTACACCCCTAAGTGTGTCATCTTTGGATGAGACATTAAACTTTGGTCCCATTAGCTTGAGTTGGTAGTACCTGGCATAGGTGTAAGAGATCCCACAGCACCTATTGAAAAGACTAGCTGATGTTCCCTGATGCCTGGCCAGATTTCCCCTGTTTGAATCAATACCACTTTGGGTCTACCCTGAAGAAAAGCACATAGCCTAGTAGGACTAACCATATTAACAAAGAATAAATAAAATTATTACAAATTGTCAGTAATGTCAGTCATTGGTGATTTTTACTCCTGCCCCCATTATTTTTGGCTTTGTCCAGAACTCTTGACCAAATAAGTTGAGAGGTATGATGATGAACAAAAGTATTCAGATTTAAATTGTTTCTGTTGGTATTATTTCAGTAAACCAAAAATGGAATACCAGGTGGTTCATGTTTCTGCATTTGCTTGGTACAGTTTTTGTCTTTCAGTGCCATTTTCCTTGGTGGGGTGGAAAACTAATATGCTTATTTGTAGTCTCAGTAGCTCAGCTGGTATTACACGCTCCTTTTTTACAGAAGACTGTGGGTTCTATTCACACACCAGGTACTTAGATTGATTTTTGAGATACTGACACTGCACTACAGCATACAGAGGTACTAAACTCCTGGATGTGCTGCACCTAGAATGAGATGTTTAACTGACGACCCATTTGCCTGAGTTGGTAGTAACTCAGGTGGATGTGAAAGATTGCATGGCACTTAACAAAAATAGTAGGAGAAGTATCCCAGTGTCCTGGCAAAATTTCCCCTGGTTAGGAGACTTACGCGGTGGTGCAACGGTAGCGTTGTTGCCTCACAGCAAGAGGTTTTCTCATTTGATTCTTGGCTTGGGTTGGGAGTTCCTTCTGTGTGGAGTCTGCATGTCCTCCCCGCAATTGAGTGGGCATTCGAAAGACAATCGATAAATGGGCGTGCCTTCATTGAAGGTTGGGCGTCGGGCTGGCAACTCAACACCATAAAAAAAAAACCTGCTAATCACTAGTGGACCGGAGTTCTGGTGTGGCGACCCCTAACCGGGAAAAGCCGAAAGACAAACAACAACAAGTGTGAATACCACCACACAAGTCTCCCCTGAAAAGATACCATTGGCTTAGTGGGACTAACCCGCCCAATAAAAACTATGAATGAATAAATAATGTATCGTTATTTCTGTGTAAATTATTACTAAACTCAAGAATACCCCAGTTTGGTCTTTTCCCAGAAGCAATAATTCTATAAATACAGTAATTGTTATTGTATGTTATTTCTCTAGTCAATAATTATTCAATTTATGTTAAATTCTGTCTGTTTTCTTTGAGTTCAAATTTTATGTTCATGTAAGAAATATTTAAAAATCATGTAAATAAGTTCATGGATAGATGCTTTTATTGTGCAGTTATAAATGTACATCATGTATAACTTAAATCTGGATCTTTTCTCCCAGGCCTCCACTGAAAATGGGTTTTGCCCAGCTAGACAAATCAATAATAAAATAATCTTCGAGGCTGGCATCATACATCCTTTTGTCCCATACTGTAGATAATGACTATATGTATGCATGGTTGCCTCTCATTAAATGCAAAACATACACACCTGGCTACATGCAATTTATGTGTGTTCTTTTCCATGTAGCATCAGTTTTAGATTCATGTTTCTGTTCATAATTTATTGTAACATAGGGATGGAAACAGAAAATAATGTGATATTGCAGTACATAACTGACTGTATTGTTAAATCTGAGCTACTACTGCATAAGTCATATGTCCTCTGTATGATTTAATATTTGTCTTGTTTTGTGTCTCCTAACAGGTCACTATAAGATTATGTGGAACAAGGGGATGTTGATCAAATGAGTGCATCGACTGGATGAGCAATGTCAGGAGAGAGGTATGTGTTGTATGTGATGTAACCGGTGCATACCAGCAGTAGAGATCTAATTTTTGCCATTATCAGTCACAGTATCCTTAAGTGTAACCAGATGCCAATGGATATGTTTGTTTCACTTGAAAATCATAACAGGCATCATGAAATGATCAGCAAGCCAAACTGTTATAACCCTGTTTGTACTGTCGACCCTGTGTTCATTTATGCGTTAATGACACAAACTAACTGATGGTCATTTGTTATATAGTGATCCCTGGAGAAACAGTGTGTTTGCATTGTGTACTTGCTGTTATAGGATCATAGGATTATGGGAAGTTACTAGGCTAATGGCCCTAAGGCCTTTACAAGCTATCCAAGTTCTGCCTTAATTTCCATGTGTATGTGTATATGTGTATGTGGCGTATACGTCTTCTGGCTGGATACCTGTTAATATATGCAGAATCCTTACTTTTCAGTGCTGTTGTTGATTTTTAGGCATAAACATTATTAGCAGGAGAGCTTATATTTATAATAGACGTACACTGCTGGTGTTCTCCAGAGTGGTTATCTCTTACTTGTTCATGTGTAATATAGGATATTACCATCTAATTTTTGAAAGATAGAGGAAAAAGGTATATCAATGTGGTATGGTTTGTGTTTTTTTATAGCAAGTAGGTCCGAATAGTGGTTGACTATCTCATTTCTAAATATATGTATTGTGGTAGCATTGTTTCCTTTATAGTAGTATAAGCAGTGGTGTGTTTTCCATATGCTGTAAGCATTATATGATAAACTTTGTGTTTTTTTCTTTCCAGATAGTGCATGTTATGTTATTTAGATGTATGACACATAATTTGTATCCAGTTCTGTGCTTCATCACATATAATCATGTAATGCATATATTTTATGCATATATTTAGTTAATTGTGTATACTACCATACCTCTCAGCTGCTGCTGCTCAGATTTTTGCAGAATGTCCAGATTTTTGCCTTAAATGTTTGGTCCATTCCTCATAAAAACTTGTGGTTTTGTGGCACATCACTGAGCACTGAAGTTACTAAATAATGACAGGCATTTGAATTTCCTTTTGAAACTGCATGTTAATGCAAAACCTGTTATTCAATCAACTTTCCAAGTTTATAAAAGCAATATTTAAAACCTGTTCTTATTTTGGGGCCATCGTCTTCCCATTATTTTTGGCTCTGTCCAGATTTCTTGAGCTAAAAGTTTGAAAGGTATGTATGTTACCAACTAGAAAATGTCACACCACTACATTTTACTGAAAAGTGGAAACATGGTATGGAAGTGGGAGTTGCATTAACCACAATGCAATGATACATGCATTTGCATATCAATTGATGTTCTACCATGCTGATAGCAGAAGTGGAAATGAGTTACTTACAATTCGGTCACTTAGCTGGTTACGTATAGATAACAGATTTCCCATTCACATTATCATTTGCTAATGTTCCATTTACACTGCAGCATATGTAATACATTGACTCTTTCAAGTGACTGTATATTATTTACTGTACGATGCAGTTAGGTTATGTATAATGTGTAGCTCACTAATAATACCTTAATATTCTGTATGTGTCATATCAGCGTCATGGCTATGAGTGTCTTACTTGTTACCACAGAATCAAGACGTGTTATATTTGTATAATGTTGATGTGTTAAGTAGATGCATTACCCAAGTTCATAGCGAATATTATTATTAAATTATTAAATTATTATTATTAGTAGTAGTAGCATGGCTCCATCTGTTTGCATGTCTGTGTCAGCACGGTCATGCTTGACTGTATCTTTGTGCAATGTCCCTTGATTCCTGCCTGTGTCCATAATGATGTCATCATGATAAAGCATGTGCAAATGACAAACATGCACTACTGATGGAGTATGGCATGCCTGCTCCTTTTCTCGCAGTGTTCTACATGCTCTATGCACACATTTCTTTTTCTTGATATACTAGAATAACAAGCTTTGCACCTGAGATGGGCGAATAATTCTCTTATATATTTTTTTGTTGTTGTTGTGCTTCCATTCTGTCTCTTTGTAGACTATTATGCTCATCCCTTTGTTCACTGTCATGCACATATTTTTGTGAGATTCTGACACACTTCCAAAGACTTGTGCACAATGCATTTGGGTTACACTGCACCTGCATCTTGAATATGTATTGGACATGCTTACATTTATCACCACAGCACAGTGTTGATTACCAGCATGATGCATTCACACAGTAAAAAAGTACCACAGTTATATTTACTGCACTATGGCTATTGTCTGCTAATTGTGCTGTGCATGTGTGCAACTCCACATTGTGGTGGACAACATATTCTGGCACCCGGATTTTCTAATTTCCATTCAAATACATGTTACATGATATACTTGCATCTGCTTTGTGAGTGTGTTGCATGTTTTAAGAGGTTAGCATGACAGTACATATGAATTATGTGTTCCTGCCCATTCTCATGTAATTGTACCTATGTTACAGATAAGGTTTGTGTTGTACAATAGTGCATTTAGTGTATACTTTGCACATGCTTATCCCTTACATTCTGCCATATGAGCATATGGCACACATAAATAACCTTTTCTGCCTCATGCAGGATGCATCATTAAGCTGCTTGTGCACAGCACTTTCACCTTTTGCTTTTATATGAACACATAGATTTGTCATGCTTTTCTTCAGACATCACTGTAATGCATATTTAGTGTAAGGATGTTCCACGATGGTTGTGCATTAAATGTGGGGTCTTTGTGTGACCTCTGTCATTCCCACATATACATTTTGCTCATATGATACACATATGCATGGCATATGGCTATGGTTTTATGATGTTTGAGACTACATTTGTCTGACAGTTACATTAGTGGCCTGTGACAGTACTGTGTTGCAGGGCCAATTTACCTATCCAAATATAGGTGATACTTATGTGCAATACACAGGCATAATGTTGGCACATATAAAGCTTCTGCATGTGTGATGTGTTTCTGCTGTACAGTCACATGAACTCATTTGGCCTTAATGCAGGTAGTCCTGATTTTGTGGTGGTATATATAAGTTATGCTGTTCTTCATGCTATGCTACAGTGCTGTGGTCAATGTGTGCCCACATAACCATGAACTTAATCCACAGGAACATACCATAACATATGCTATTGCTGATCATGTAATTGTAGCATACCAGGAATGGGCAAGCTGTACATACTTCACACATGACAGTTATTGTCCAGACAAACCTGCCCTCCATCACTATTGTAGCAGCTTTGTGACATTTCCTGTGCCTACACTGTGAAGTGTCTCTACACCTGCAGTGCATTTATTCTGATCACTTGCCAGTAACACAGCTGTTTCTCCTGGAAAATGCAAGACTGGTGCTTTACATTGCAGAACAATACTTGCTGCATTAATGCATGGTTGAAGGTTCTCTCTTGACCTCTACTTCTGTGTTCCTATGCTTGTTTGTGTGGATGTCATTGCCTGCATATCACTGACTTGTGAGTGTGTAAAGTGATGGCACACAAGCATATGGGTACAGATATATATGCGTGTGTGCTTCATTGCCTTTTTTCTTCATGTATTGATCCCTGCCATATGCGTATAGGTGACAATTTCACAACGATGCTGCTGTGTGCATTGATACATTACTTTATGTAATTTTGCATGATAACCCATGCTTGGGCTGCATCCCTACCCTGTATTTTATCTTTCATGACCCCCTCCTGTGCAGTCTGTATGTGTATTGTCTGTGTCCCATATCCTGCCCTCTTTGAATGGCATTTACTTTTGTCTGTTCTGTGGTGTGCTTTTTGTTATATGTTTCTTACCGACCTTTTTCTTCTCTTCCATTTCCAAAGATTTTATCAATCCTTTACTTCTCCCAAAAGAATAAATAAGTAAATAAATAAATAAGAGCACTATTCTCACCCAAAAAAAAAGCTCCTCTGACCCTCCTTCTATCGTATATATATATATATATATATATATATATATATATATATGTATATGTATATATATATATATATATATATATATATGTATATATATATATATATATATATATATATATATATGTATATATATGTATATATATATATATATATGTGTATATATATATATATATATATATATATATATATATATATCTATATATATATATATATATATATATATATATATATATATATATATATATATATATATATATATATATATATATATATATATATATTTATATAAAATGTGGGTCTACTTTGTTTGTCAAAACCTCATTATTTCAAAAAAGAAAAGTACAAACCCATTTATGCGAAAGTGCGCTTAAACGAAAGTGCACTTTCAAATAATACCGATTCACCGAATCGGTAATAAAAACATAAAAGGAAACACTGCAGCACCGAAGCATGTTACAGTGGGGATAAGGGAATATACCTGTTTCTCCACTGTAGTGCGATCTTGGAGTTACTATATTTAAAGTAGAGGGGGTGTGGGGGGTGCAGGAGGGCTTGCCCCCCTGCAAAACTGCCTTTTTAGTGTTTCTTTCTTTCTTTATTTGTTTTTATTACCGGTTCAGTGAACCGGTATTTGCGAAAGTGCACTTTCGTTTAAGTGCACTTTCGCGTAAATGGGTTCATACTTTTCTTTTTTTTGAAATAATGAGGTTTTGATAAAGAAAAGTAGACCTATATATATATATATATATATATATATATATATAGATATAGATATATATATATATATATATATATATATATATATATATATATATAAGCCACATTGGCAGAAAACCATCTGACACGTTTGTGTACACATTTTAAAATGCCCTGCGACTCCTGGCATAATCCATTATATTACAAAGTGTGGCTTAGTTTTCTGTTGTAGAACTTTGTTTTCTACAGGCATCATTTGTTATATGTTATTTTCTTACCTGATAATTAGTGTTGCATTGAACTTGCAGACTGTCTTCTGTATTTGCTGATGTACTACTTGCTTACTGCACCTTATTAGCATATTACATGGCTGCCTGCAAGCATTGTGGAAAAACTTTTGAAATCCAGACCTTTATGCCCAGTTAGTACCAACCTAACATCTGTACTTAATGGAAAGATTTCACAATTATGTGAAATCTAAAATCTAATCTCAGTGTTTTGATAAGTAAAAATTGTCAGTTTTCCAGAGGTCTTGCAAAGTTAAGGATAGAACTACATATAATTGGTATGAATTGTATTCCTTGCAGTCACCCAAAGAAGCCTACAGAAAATATATTTTTTATTTAGTTAGATAACCTCATACAGCTGTCTCTCTCTCTCTCTCTCTCTATATATATATATATATATATATATATATATATTTACACATGCACACACACCTTTATCAGACTTTGTAGCGCAGTATCAGAAATTGATTCATTGCTTTAACTCATCTCATTCTGTTTGCATGAAGTGGCTTTTTTGGCAGAATATGCCACATTTCCTATACACAGACTTGTACAAAATCAGAATAGTAAACCTGTATTTTTGTTTGCGTGTTTGTTGGTTTGTTTTGGTAGATAAACTATAACATGATGTGGTAAAAATAAAGTAAAACAGTGCTATAACAGTATTATACACAAACAACCAAGATGCGATTTATTTGGATTTGCATTATGTGCATTCTTTTCATGAGTGGTTTAGGATTTTCTTGACAGCAGTACTTTTGGCAGCAAGAGACCTGAATTTATATTTTACAGTACAGACACATTATTTAGCTATGAATGCATTAGCCTCAGACTCTATTTTTTTCATCTAATGTTTGGCTTCAAAAGCAAAACTTTTACTTTCTCATATCTGATAGATGAAGAAAGTGTGATCACAGTATTTTATGTAGGTGTGATTAGAAGTCGTACTGTCAAACCTGGGCATTCTTACTTTATTCACTTTGTTGACAGGGTAGGTCATTCTGTTTCAAGGTCCTTTTATAGGGAAGATGTGCAGTATGGTATAAAAACGAGAAGAAAGTAGGTATGCATGATGGTGCATTTGAAAATTTTCATGCATACAGTAGGCTCTCAGACAGATAATATAGATAGATCAAAAGAACATTAGATTTAGAACATTCAATAAGAAAGTGGTTCATGTTAGATGCAAAATTATATTGGCTCAATACTTACACAAACTACAACAACACAATATTACATCATTACTGTTCCTAAATGGCCTGAGATTTGTATAAAGATTACATGGCATTTACATCATAGATTAGTTTAAGTTTATGATCAAAAAAGAGTATTCTGATAAGGTTGCTGATCATAAACAGTTTGTTGGTCCCTTGAGACAGTGATTTCATGAAATGTACCTTGAAAGTAAATGCGTAAGAATCTGAAGTTGCATTCCATGATCATGTCATATGTTTTTGTAACATATGGAGCTTCAGAAAAAGCAGTCAGTATGAAGCATGACGCTGCACATTGTTTGCCATACCTTGTATGTCCTCCGCCTTCCTTTCTTTGATATTAATACAAGATGACAATACCAAAGAAAGCCATGAACATCCTGTAATGTGGCATCTTGACTGACTCTGTGAGTCTATCAGATGTGTAAACATGTCCTTTATCTCAATGGTCCAGTCTTAACCAGATGCTTTGGATACAACAGTTCCTTAAACTTCAGCGAAGAAATAGTGGGATTACCCTGTACAGTGTTTGTGCCATCAAGATCTGGAGATGAAACCATAGATTAAATTAAACAATTCTTAAACAATCAAATACTAATCCCTGTCAGTACAGGTACATAGGATCATAGGATCATAAGAGGTAACTAGACTATCAACCCAGAGGTCATTTCAAGCCTAGTTGTTTCATCCCAATGTAATACCATAGATACTCTACTGAATACCCAGGGCTGTATTCAGTAATGACTGTCCATATCAATGAGGGTTGTGACCACTATCCCCAGTAAGAATTTATGGTGCCCCTTCCACTTGTCCAGGTTCTTTTTCAACAGTGCCATAGAGATGATCTGCTTTACTTGAATTTGAGGTCTATTCCAAAGATGTGGCAGTTGCTGGGAGACACATATGTCCCTCTAGCATGTCCTATTCAAGTCACAGGCTATATTTAGGACCCTGAAACAGGTAGCTCTAGTCCCATTTGATTTACAGATGTGCAGAAATTCATTAGGTTTGGGTCAGAGATTGCTCTGTAGGCCAGGCATAAGTCTTCCCTAAGAAGTGTATATGACATTGAGTATAGGACAGGGACTTTAATTGGTCTGTGTAAGGCAAGTGCTGGAGTCCCTTGATCTTCTATGTTAGAATCCTCTGCAGTCTCTCCAGTTACTGCAGGTACTTTGTATGGTACATGCCAAAAGGGTAGCAAACTTTCTGTCCTTGAACTTTAAGGCTGCAGACTGTCGTCACCAGTTTCTATAATAATAATGAACTATTTCATTTTTCTTTTAATGTAAATAAAGTATAAATCTGCTTGAACAAATTCAGGATTGCATTCACTTTGGACTACTGTACATTGTGCTTAATTTTTCCTTGTTTCTTGGGCTGTGCAATCACAGTTTGTTTGCTATAGTGAAACTTTTACATATGAACTTCACTATAGTAAGGTTGTTATACTAGGTTTACATGCCACTACCTTGCTATAACAAGGATGTTATGTATTCATTTTGGAGTGCAGTAATGGTGCTCCCATCTACTATATATTTTATTTTCATTTACTAACCATAGTAAAAGTTTTTTAAACCGTTATTGCATTATCGCTTGTGACATATGCAATCTTACATTTATATTAAAGAAAGCAAACCATATTAACTTGTTCACCATTACAAACATTACATATCACAGATATTCATTTGCAGAATATAATCAATCCAACATTATATACATTGTTCAATCCCTGTCTTCTCTTAAACCTCATTCGTCTTCCAGAAATTTTTTCTGCATGTATTATTCACACAATTTCCATTTTTCTATGTAATTTGCTTCTATCCTTTTCTAAAGATTCCATTTCTGGTTTTCTTATGTGTGTTACAATATTCACTACTTCAGATGTGGTTGGTTTAGACTTTTTTGGCAGCTACTAGAATTAAACTTAGCAAGGCCTTACTATGTCTAGGCAATTCAAATCCTTTAACCCAGCTCAAGTACTCTGTAGGGAAAATTTTAGACTGCCAAGTCAGTATGCTCCCAAAGCATATGTTTCCAGTTACCTCTTTCTTCTTCTGTATCATAACTTCAACATTTGCCATCTAAATGAGTAAAAATTGTTTGGAGTATGCTTGGATTTAAAAAAATGCTACTTCCAAGCAAAATTCCTAAATGTTCTAGATCTTGTTGCATATCTAGGATCCATATATATATATATGTCCTCCCATTGTTTCTTTGTGAATTGCTTATCTACCCTCTCTTCCCAATCTTTTCTAACCTCCTCTGATTGATTCCTATAGTTAATGTGTAATATTTTATATGCCGTACTAATTATCCCCTTTTTTAACAGCAGATTAGACATATTTCTGAAGGGCCTTACATTTTATTAGAGCATATAAAAGAAACTATTGCAGTTCCACAGAGCATCACATGTAAGTCCAAATGGTTGGTTGATGTTAGTTTATGTTCAGGGTGTAACGCATTTTATGTAGGAATGACTAGGAGAAGCCTGGAGAAGAGAATAAACAAGCATCGGTATTCTATTAAAACAAAATATGAAAGAAATGCTTCGTATAAACATTCTATATTGTGTAAAAATATAAAAGGTTTTTATTTTGTGCATTGGAATAACTTTCCTTGGATATAAGGGGAGGCAATTTTAAGAACAGTGGAAGTTAAAGAGGCAGAATGACAAATTAAATTAAAGGCTGATAGATATACAGGGTTAAATTATTATGTTACTAAGGGATGGTGGTTAAAAAAAAACAGGTTTTTGATTCAGTGCATTGAAGTTTTACATGTATCTTATTCCTAAAGCTACATTCTCATGTATTTCTCTTTAAATATTTGTGATATTTGATCCTTCTTAATTGATTAATTGATTCTTGGATTTTCTTGGATGTTTTAGTATATATAAGTTTGTAGTAGAGGTGTTTTAGAAGTTTCTAAATACATCTTGTTGACGAAAGTGGTGAAATAAAGAAATATAATGCTAATTATTTTTGTTTTTCCATTTTGCACTGCACTCTATGGTAGGGTTTTAATTGGTGTTTAAATCCGGACAAAGCCAAAAATATTAGTGGGATAAAGGAGCTAAAATAAGGACAGATTTTAAATATTGCTTTTATATATTTAAAAAAAAGTTGCTAGAATAACAAACTTTGCAAAAGCATGCATTTTCTATAGGATATGAAGTCTGAAACTCAAATGCATGTCATGAATTAATGACTGCAGTCTTCCGTAATTTGTCAGAAAACCACAAATTTTGTGAGAAGCAGACCAAAAATATGAGGCAAAAATCTGGGCATTCAGCAAAAATGTGGACACTTGAGAGGTATGTACAGACATTGTAAGTTTGTTTTAACTAGGGGAATATTATCCAGTGCATGGGTGAACTAGGTATTTATGTGTGGCCATGGTCAACTAAATATATTTTTATAACTTTCTTTCAGAAACATTCTGATGTTAAAGATATATTCAACATGGATCAGTGCAAACGTCCTTAGAGAGAAGGATTACTCATTTAAAAATATTGCTTTATTGTTGTAGGGGTAACAGTTGAAAATAATGCAACATTTGGAGAGATGAATGTTTTTTTTTTAAATGTGAGTGGGTCAGGGGAAAGTGTTGTGATGTTATAATTACAAAATCGCAATTTCTGGCTATACCTCTAGTCCAGAGAGCCAATAAGACATTACTGTATTTTTAAATTATACTGTTTAATGTCATTTCTGATCCATATGCCAGAAGACTTCAGTCATACTGACAGGCCATTTTTCTTTACATCAGTAATTTGCTTTTCATTATGATAGCTTGTCTTTTGCATCATTTAATCATTGCGATTACATTTCCCTCCCTGCTAAGAGAACTTCCTCTTGCTTTAGGTATGTGATTGCTTTGTGGTGCTGGTTTGTTTTGCGAATTTCATTACGGTATTATATTCATTTTTCTTATGGTATAAAAGGTGGTTGTTGAAATCCATCTCTTTGTTTACTTCCTATTAAGCAAGCATAGTTGTTCAAGCATTGTGAAGACAGTAGTGAGTTGTCTGCTGTTACTAGGTGGAACCTGTATCAGTCCAGTATTATGACGTTTGAGTTGTGCTGTGTCATGATGTTGGTAGGAGGAATACAGCCAACTGCTATGACTTATCCAGATAGTGCTTGAAGCAGCTGAGGAAACAGATGATAATGAAAACCAAAACATTGTCACCAGCTGCTGAGTGATAACATGATTTCTTATTAATTATGAATCATATTGTCATTTAATGTTTTTCATTATTTTACAGTGATTGAATGCAGGACAGATAAATGGATGGTGGAGAGTTTATGTGCCCACCAAGATTATTACTATCATAATGCATGTATTTTCTAGACTTTATGGTTTATGAAATCTTTTTTCACCATATGTCAGTTGTTTATGTGGTTAAATGAGCTTACTCATGCTGTTGTTGTTTGGCTGAGAGACTCCAATACCAGCATGCTACTTTTACAGAAGAGACATTCTATCATTGTTTAGCCATATGCTAAATAATAATGACACTTCTGACCATTAGATCTGCCAGCTGATACATTCACTACTAAGCCTGCTTTAACTAACAAAGAAATGTAGGAGAATCAAAAATCCATCATACATTCAATAAAACAATTGCCCTATAATCTTATATGCTACAAGGAACTCATATGATGAAAATACCTGCATATATCTCTTAAAGTATCTTTGCTCACATCAACATGCATTTGTGGCATTTTTCATCATGTTGATATCAGTTAGTGACATGAGGATTTCAAAGTGACAGTCTATGTCAGCGAATCATAAACAAATAAATTGCAATTTCTTCAAATTTGTTTAAAGGGTCAAATGTTCCTTTGGCCTGTCATTTGAGGGGGTCTATATCATCACATTGAATGGTGATAAGTTCGAATGCCCTTTGTTTGAACCAAAAAGTCCAAAAGCCCTAAACTGCAAAGTTACGGAACATCAATTTTTTTCCCAGGGAAAAAAAATCAGTGGGCCATCTTTGGGGCTTTGCTATTTCCTCCATTGTAGTGCGATCTTGGAGTTGGTATATTTAAGTAGGGGGTGTGTGGGGGGCACAGGCCCCCACTTCAGTTTGTTTTAAAGTTGTGAATTGTTTTTTCATGGAGCACCGATTTTTTTTTTCCCTGGGAAAAAAATAGCTGTTCTGTGAGTTCGCTGTTTAGGGTTTTCAGACTTTTACGTTCGAAAAAAGGGTGTTTGAACTTATTACTGTTTGATGTGGTGATATAGACCCATGTGAGGAGTTTGTACTCCTTGGTGCTACACATTTTATCAGCTTCATAGTCAGTGCAAGTGTGGAAAAGAAATAATTCTGCCCTTCTTTCAATCATTTATGGTTCATTCGTTTACAGTACTTTATTTTGAACAATTGTTTTTGAATTGTTTGATTAGCTACTTGAGCTACAAAACTATTACCAAGTATGTTAGCGTCCCTGTAAGACACTAAAGTAAACACCCCTAAAGTGTCTCAGGCCAACAGTCAACACTTTGCAGGTTCTTCTTGTTAGCAACATGATAAGGCAACCCAGCAGAAATGCAATGTTTTAATCTGAAGTTTTACATTGCATCAAACTAAATTAAAGTTCAACTATATTATAAACCTCAAATCAAAAATGCAGGCAAAGATGTGGTTATATATTTGTTACCAACTTAAAGGACAACAACGGGATTCTATTATTAAATGCTCAACTTATATGTCCTTTGTCTCCCTATTTATAGTCCCTGCTATGAATAGATAACAATACAGCATTTACAATATTTTAAATCAAATGTTTCTCTCCACTAGAACAGTACCTTACTGTACTGTGGTGATTTCACTTTAAAAAAACTTTTATCTCATCCTGGAAAAGCTTGCAGCAGTCTCCAATTTACTGATGTCATCAAGGCCAATGTATACAGGTAGTTTTCTGTCCAATTCCCTCACCAAACTGGCATCACCACGACCGTCCTAAAAACCCACCCATGCTGTGATGTCACAGCTCCGTGGTCCTTCCAGTATCCATACGGAAAGTAAAGGCTACAAGGAAACAGTACATGAGTAAGTTCTGCTGTGAGCTGTCAATCACAGTAGGTAACAGCTCAAATTACTCTTAGCACATTCACAGCTAGGGAAGTTAGGTGTGAAGGGGGATGGGAAATGAGTCAAACTTAGTATAATTCAGACATCACAAAAGACTGCATTTTAGCCATTCTAAAAAGAAGCAGCAGTAAAAAGCACTTTAAAAGTCTGTTCTGTGGCATTTGCACTGTTTGTGCTTTAAGTAGTCATTGAATGGCATGAAGTGTTACTTAAAACTGACTGAAAGACAGCAGTGCATGCATGTAAAATCAAAGCAGTGACAGGAGCTTTAGGAAGAAAGAGGCCTGAGTGATGTAAGATTTGACATGCAAGCTCTGCATTGTGTGATACCTAGAGGCAGGCTAAACAATCAGGATTAATTCAAGATGCTAGATCCCATGTGGTCAGACAGATAAATTATGTATAACAATATTTAAAAACATGTTAATAGTCCCAGAGTGGTGTTAAAATGTAGGAGACACCAAACCATGATGAAATAAACATGTATTTTGAGTCTGAGGGTGCGGTTCTCCTTTAAGGAAACTATTTAGCCCTGTCTTTACCTCCACAATGTTTAGTTATTCCTTATTAAAGATATCCAGGTTATCACTAGTTTAATTTCATTAGGCATCCTGTTCAGAGTCTTTCTATTCCATTCAATGAGCCAAGAAATGTACTTCTTCAGACAATACATAAAAAGTGCTTGCAAATTTAAAATAAGGCTCTCAAAAAGTTACACGATTATGATAATCGATCTCTTAAACTTATACTACTAATTACGAACAAATTACATATATAAAAACCATAAAAATACATTTAATTAAAAATCTACATTTAAGACCAACCACAAAACAGGACCAGTACAAACATTTACTTAAAACACTCAAGGTTATCTTTCTAAGGCCTTCAATTTAAGTACACATTGAACAGAACAAACATCATTCAAGCCTGGAATGTTATAGGCATTTAATCTAACTTGCCACAATAATTAATTTCCTCCAATTTAAGAGCCCAGGAACCACCTCTCTCTCTTCTTTTACAACTTGGTCAATAATTTTAAATTTAAACCAGTGGCCTGGGTTGAGGGAAGTATGTTTAGCCAAAGCATTGTGTAAATTTATTTTATTAATACTACAAAGGTGTTCATACAAGTGCTCTCTAAATGTATGTTCTGTTTTTCCCACGTAAAAACTTTTACAAGTTTGACATAGCTAAATATGTAAGCCCTTTTGAGTTACAATTGAATCTGCCCTTAATATTATACTTCCTGCCTGCAATTTCAAAAGTGCTACCAATGTCAATATATTTACAAAAACAAGATTCACATTTAAACATACCTGAACTTCTCAACAAAGGGTTCTCATTATGTTCTAAGATATTTTTAAAATTATTATCCCTCTTATAAACACAATGAGGTTGTTCACTAAATTTGAATCGAATCAAGGTGTCATTCAGCAGGAAGCTCCATTTTTTTTAACAAAATATTTCTTAAGCTATGGGAATCCTGGCTGAAAGGAGTAATAAAGCTCAAGCTATACCCAGTATGTTTAACCTGATCACTAGAAACACATAATGAATTGATCTCCTAGGGTTCAAGATGGGGGTAAAGTGACCACTAATTCTCTTATCATATACTTCTTTGATCAGGTGATCTACAAACATCAAGGGGTACCCTCTCTTGTTAAACATACATCTCAAATTCTCACATTCATGCTCAAACTCATCATCCAGAGAGATGATTCTGGCTTCTCTGACTAACTGACCTTTTACTACCAATCTTTTTTGGTGAAGAGGTTGAGCACTTGTAAAGTGTAAGAAGGAGTTGCAATAAGTATTCTTTCTATAAATTTTAGATACATATCTAGAATTCTGTATGTCCTTCTGTAGTTCGACATCTAAAAAAGAATTTCAAAAATTGTGTCGAACCATTCAAGTAATCTAAGACATTTTTAGTTGCTTCCATATCACCCTTAAAAATAATACAGATATTGTCAAGGTAATGAGTGTAATAATAAATCTGGGCACTCCTAGTTGGATTTTTAAACAGATACTCATGTTCCTAAAATGCCATGACAGTACTGGCAAAGCTAGCACCACATGGCGAACTCATAGCAATTTCACTTTTCTGTAAAAAGTACTAGGCCTCAAAAAAAATAAAATTATTGGTTAAAATAATATCCAATAATTCTTCAGCCAAAACAATAACTTCATTTGAGGCTCTTTTTTCTACTAGAATGTCCATCACCCATTGAATACCTAAATTGTGTGGAATCACTGTATATAAATCCTTTACATCTATTGTAAAAAAATTATAATTAGCGTTGAAATTGAGTCCGTTAATACACTGGAGAAAGGACCAAGAGTCTCTACATATCTGAGGTTCATCCACCAAAAATTATTTTAGCTTATTATCTACAAATTTAGCATAAGCATAGGTAATTGAGCTTCTACCATCCACTATGGGACACTAGAGTGGGTCATTAAGGTCTTAATGGATTTTCAGAATCCCAAATATAACCTGGATTAAGGGGGAGGTCATGTTCAAATAGTTACATAAATTCAAGTCAATCTGACCATCAATAGAGCGGTCGTTTATATAAGACCTTATTTTTTGATATGTGCCAAAAACATAATTTTTAGTGACAGATTCATAAGTATCAGACAACAAAATCTTCAACATCCTGTCTCTATAATCCATCCTATCCATAAAGACCAAACCATCATCAGCATTTATCATTTTATTTTTCTAAATGATTGTATGGTTAATAGTATTTTTTGTTAATGTGGAGCTGTCATAGTTCATTTGTGTAATTATTTTTTGTGCCTTTAAGGTGACTGTGGGGGATCATGTGACTATGAAGAGGGTTATTTAAACTGTGTTCCGAAAGTTATTTTGTATCTCATGAAGTTTGAGTGATTTCCTGGATGAAAAGTACTTCATTAAATACATTTTTGGTTGGTTTGAAGTTGTCATTTTTATTTATTTATTTATGGTAACCATACTAGACGATTGTAATGTATCACATGGTAAGTATTCCATAAACACAAGACTGGATTGACGTATTCCAACATTTATCTTATCAACACACCAAGCCTAAACATACACAATATTGTTTTGAATATTTACTTACTTCCATTGGCATCAGTAGTGCTACTAGGCATGTGATCTGTTTTCAGTGGAGACCAGAGGCGGTATGTTGGTATGCTCCCACTAATATTGCAAAGATAACTATTCTGGTAAATCTTCCTTCAGGTTTTAAGCTCAGAATCCAGTTTGCAATGTCCAGAGTGTAGTATAGACCAAGTTGCTGCTCCAAATATCTTGTTTGCTGCCATCTCTCTAACAAAGGTTGAAGCAGGTGAATTATTTAGTGCAGAGCGAGCAGATTTGCCCACTAAGTCATAACAAAAAAGAGTGCACACTCTGACCCATCTGAAAACTGTCTGTTTGCTTATAGGAATAAACTATTCATTCCTATAAGAAGGTAACTGTATGAACAGAATATTCTGAACAAAGGAAGAAAACATTTACCCCAGGATTCACAAATCCTCCATATAAAACTAAATTAGTCTTACACGGAAATGCCAGTCTAAGAGCAAGACAGCAGCACGCCATGCATATTAATGAGGGTGCGCTGCCTCAACTCTAAGGCTAACATGGAGCATGCATGAGTGCAGGGGGCATGTCGGACTGCTGAGCAGTCCAAAATTCCACGTCCCTGCAAGTCTCTCAATTAGGAAATGTCAACTGACATGAGCGAGTCCGCTCAAATGTGTACATACCCAACACTACACTCCCCCACCTTCTAAACCCCTGTACAATTATAAAATGTAAAACTTTTATTTTTTTTATTATTCCCGATATAGCTGCCCGTATTTGTGCGTGTTTGCGTGGGTTTGTCCACTGCTTAGCTACAGTTAGCAGTTTAGACATCAAAGAGGATAATAAGAAACTTATATGCAAATTAAGCAAAATAGCAATAACGTAGTGGTAGAGCCTTCGCACAAAGAGGAGGCATTCCCAGTTCGAGTCCCACCACTCCCCTTTATATTTTCTGTTGGAAATCTGCATATAAAAATAATTCCTGATATTTATCATTTAAATTTTAGTAAAAAGCATTGAAATGGCCTATGTAGTAGTGAACAAATTTTATATATATATATATATATATATATATATATATATATATATATATATATGAAGGTGAAATGGTTATGCATACTGATGAATGCATAAGTAACGTATCTTAAGCAATGTGAAGCACTGCTACGCAAAGTTTACCAGTATTAAGCATATTTAAGGATAATTGCTCATAGCTTAGCACTGCTTTAACTAGCGCGATAGCTTTGCATGGAGCTGAGCATCACGCAAACTAGCGCAAACAGAACATGTTTATGCGTAGCTGCGCACCGCGCTAACTAGCACAACGTTGGGCAACGTAGAGCACCGTAGAGCAACATAGAGCACCGTAGAGCAATGTTGGGCAAAGTTGAGCAAAGTCGGCTAAACACACCCACACCTCCTAGCCGGTCTGGCCAGTAGTAAAATAAAAAGCAATAACAGGCCTTGAACCCAGGATACTGTGCACCATAATCACAGTACTGAACCACTAAGCCATGACAGCTTTTCATTTGCATGCACTTTCAACACACACATACATATCAATGGAAGTTTACCCATTGCTAAGCAGGTGTGCCTTCAGCTGAGTGTTTTCAAAACTGGCCAATCACAAATAAGTGTGGGAAATGATGCATATTTAAGCTCCATAGGCGGGAATACTTGCCATAAATGGTTGTAGTTCCCATCTGCAGGCAGCAATGGCCGGTGCTGGAGAGGGCTCTCATTTTCGAGCGCAACGTTGGGGCATTGAGGAGTCAAAAGTAATGGTTTGGCTCCTTGTCCATAATCATGAGGATAGAGTCCTGCGGGGCCAGTACCAGGGCACCCAATACAAAGTGGAAGCCTGGGACCGTCCAGCTCATGAACTCACCAGTGCCACAGGTGTCCCTCGGACTAATGAGCAGGTCAGACACCATCACGTAGGCCTGAAGAGACGCAAGGCGGGTCAACTGGACCAGTGGATCCAGGAGACCCGTGAGATGGAAAATGCCCCACTACTGAGTAAGTAGCCATGGAATTAAGTATGTAAGAATTGCTATTCTAGTCTATACTATGGATAGGTATGTCTCAATATCACTTCATTTACTTCACAGCTGTAGGTGTCTGTGCTACGAATCAGCAAGCCTATGCAGATAGGCTGCTAAGGCTGCACCACCAGGCAGGTTAGTAATTATTCAGCTTGTACTGTTATGTAAAATAAATGAGAGAGCCTGAAAAAAGTGTTTTAACACAATAAATAAAGGTATAATAATTCTCTAATAATTATTCTGCACGTACTGTTAAATAAAATAAATGAGAGAGCCTCTAGAAAACTGTTATAAGTCTTTAATAAAGGTATAATTCCTGGAGTGTGTCTGTGTCATTTGCTTTGATATGTTGTTGTACTCTTGCATTATAGAAATAGTACTGTTGTATTAAACGCTGTTAACACACAGTTGGGTAGGCCCATATAAAGTGGATGAAGGGAGTGCCAGTAGCTTTTAAGCATATTTAAAGTCTTCAACTGTTGGTTCATGCCCAGCATGTACAGGTTAATCTGGCACATGAGTAGCTTGGTATTGTGTTCCCCAGAAATGTCATTGTGCTGGCAGAAATGTAGGGAGCTGTTAACATATAACTGATAATTTCACCTAAACATATCTAGATAAGTATAGGAAAGTAGAGCTGTCAGTGTACCATCTCAGCAGTACTGTATATGAGCAACTCACAAAATATGTAGCAGTAACATCTGCATCCCAGACAGTTTGGATGTCAGATACAGCCCATGTATAAAAAGATCTAGCAAAACCCATTTCCCAATTTAAGGACAATTGGGTAGTGTAATAATACATGTAGGGAACATATAACTGCAGTTAATAGGAATGTAGTGTAAACTAGAAGGATATATAAGTTGTTAATGGAGCTATAATTTTCCACCCTACTGTATGTCCATAAAAAATGCTATTCTACACCTCAATGGGTATGTCTAATCTCAACACATTTGTTGGGACATATGTCCTATTGGTTTATAAATATCTGCATTTATTTTGATGCATGTGCCCTGTTTAAATTCCACAATATTGGTAACCTGTTGCCATCAATTAAACCTGCATGCTGTTGTAATGTCCACTGTTGTTCTATATATGTGTCATGCTTGCTGTTCAACTGTTGGAACTCTGATGTGTTGGGTTAATGGGAATGCTTCTGCATGCTGTTATAACGAATTGGGAATGCTGTTGACTGTTACTAACCCATATTTTCATTAAATCCTCCTAAACATAGAACATATGGGAAGGCCGGTCCCAGCGGACCCACCTGTCCCACCTCAGCTGGCGATGGCACCTGGCACCAGCAGGTCCAGTGCCCAGCCTGGGACCTCTTCCTCCATTGGCCCTGTGCCACCTTCGGGTGGAAGCGCTGCAGGGGATGGGGCTCATCCCCCCTGTGCAAGCGTGGGTGAAGGAGGTCCACCTATCACCCTCCGAACAGTCCGGGCTGTGGTGCGTAGGGAGATCAAGCGTTCTGTCGCTGATCCTCTACGCCAGCTTGAGGCACGAGTGGCACAACTCACGGGTGAGCCTGCCCCTCCTACGCAGCCCCCAGCACAGCCACCCTCTGGGCTGTGAAGGTGCAGTGGTGACTGCCTATGGGTGGGGATCTCAGTTCCACTGTTGCCATCTGTGGGCTCATGGGCTTGCGATTTCCAAACATCCTTCCCCGTCAATGGTGTTCACCCACCACATGTGTCATATTCCACCCCTGTATGCATCTTGTTTGTCTTGTCTGTTTACCTCCCCAACCTACCTCCCAAAATATACCTACATCCCCTACGACACATTCCACTCTCACCTGAAAAAAAAAAAGGGCAATCTGATCCCAAAATAAATTACGCCCCATACATAGCTGCCCATTTTGCACACATGTCTGCTGGACACATAAACTGATAATTAATTGGCAGTACAACATATTTAGTTGTCCTCACCCCTCTTTCAGGGGAGGAAGGTGTCATATTTCCCTTCAAATTTATTGCATATGCACAGCTGTTGCTGTTAAAGAAATGGGCAGCTATGGACCTTCCCTACACCCGTCCTGCATATCCCCAGCTGTATTCCCTACTGTCTTTCCCTCTTTGTGCTCCTTTTCACCACTTTCCTATCTCCCCATTTTATTTTCTTTCAAAGAAATAAGTGCAGTGGTTAGCGGGAGTAAGCACTATTAAGCAGTAGTTAGCAGGTTTGCGCGAGTGTGCACTTGTGTGCTCTTAGCTAAGCATTGCTAAGCATTGCACAAACCCATGCAAACCCGCTTACAACTGCTTAAAAGTGCCTTAGTCACTCTGTATGTCAGGGCCCTTGTTCTGCCCAGCAGCAAAATAAAACACCTCTGTCAGTCTCGAACCACAGACCTTGGACACCCTACACTGCATGAAGTACCACTAAGCCACAATAGACACACAACAAATTGGTGCTGAAATAAATTTATCATGCATCAGAATGAGTGAATGTAAAGGAAAAATAGGAATGCCATACCACAAATCTTGTTCTGTGGACCTTTACCAGCAGTTCTTGTGGAATTGCATTACATGACTGTGAAAAGAGAACCAGCCATTCTAGCAGGAAATAATGTTACAGCAGCACTTTGCAATCCCCGCACAGTATTATAGCAGGACAAACACTGGCATATCTGATTAGGGCAGAGGCCATACTTCCCAACTGTGACTAATTTTCAGGGCTGTCCCTGATTTTGAAACAAATTTAAGCTTTGTCCCTCTGAATCCCTCTGAAATGTACTGATGTTAGGCAGAAAGGTGGGGAATTACACCTAATGAATAATGACAATAAGTAAGAGTTAGACACTGCTTGTACTTCAGAACAGGTGCATTAATCCATATGCTCTGGTTCTCTCAAAGTCTCAACTTAATGCCGCTAATATTTTAAAGGTGTACCTCACTTTTACCTACTTTTCCCTGAGTCTGTTCAAATATGTACCCGAGTGTTTCAGAGGCCTGGCAGAGGCAGAAACACACAGGCATATCAGCTTTTCTGCTGTTACACACTGTGCAAATAGCTTTGGAAGGAGTTCCACAAGCATACCCTTATGTAGGAGTACAACACTGAAATACCAAAGGATGTAGCCATGTACTGGTAGCAACTAACTGTAACAATGCCATTGTACCAGTGCTGAAAGGACCTGTGCTTTGCACAGACAAAGAATAACAGACTAACATCTGGCAACCATCTGGATAGGTCCACAGTTGGGAGCTATGCAGACAGACTACTTGCCTTGATAAACTAACAGGTACACAGCAACCCTTTAAGTCCAGCAAGATACCATTCACACAATAATACATAATGCTCTCTGTACGTTTGCATCCCTACCCAAATGTACAATATACCTGTGTGTTCAGGGTCTACCAAGGATGTAGGTAGGCATACTCAGTACTGGAATTGTCCAGTTTTCATGAACAGCCTGTGCTAATGTCAACACTAAAAAGCACAAACTGTTCAGAAGTGAGTACATTAATATTCACAGTATAGCAGTTCACAAACAGTTCATGTGTCAAAAGAATACATCTCAATAACTACTTTTGTATGGCAGTTAATTGTATAAGTAGAAAATAAACTATATACTCCCATGTATCTTGTGTTAGCATTTGCAGGGGTGAGTACAATTCTACACTGACAAGTGTGTACTGGAAGTGGCAACATTCAGGTCTGAGTACAACATTTAAATCACTAGCTGCACCCCTAGCTTCAGATATAAGAACTATACCAACCTTCAGACTTAAACAACGGTGTCCACAGCAAACAAGTATGAGCCCCACTTTGGAAAGCTGAAAGGGCTACGCCTACCTGACTTAGCAATTTATAGCATTGGGTTGCTATGACAGTGAGTACTGCAATTACCACACAGCAGGCTGCATGCAATTACCAAATGGTGGCCACCAATTGGTGCAGAGGCCATCACATGCACATGTGCAGATACCTATAAAAGCAGGCTGTACTTGCTGCCCACACACGCAATCACTCCATTGCAGATACTGAGAGAGAGAGAGAGAGAGAGAGAGAGAGAGAGAGAGAGAGAGAGAGACAGTAACAGAAAAAGGAAACTCAAAAGCAAAAGGAACACGGAAATTAAGAATACCAACACATACAAAGGAAATGTATGTAACAGATATGTATTTACCGGCATTTAGTAGATGTTTTTGAAGAGTACTCTACATACTTTGAAACATCCATATGTGGTAGCAGTACGTATCTATGCACAGATGTCCAGCATAACTACTGCCATGGACAAATCAGTGTGCAGCTGTGTGCAGGGGACATAACCGTGACATATGTAGCTCAGCATTAAATGTCAAACATCTGATCCATGTTATCTGTGTTCTTTATAGTAGTGTGGACAATGGCTGTTTGGGGGAGTAGCGCAAACAGCTATATAAACATGGATGTGACAGAGTAACCGATGCATGATAGTCATATTAACGTGTAGCTTAGCATTGGCAACTGCTGTACCAGGCTAGTATGCTAATCTATCATTTGTAGCTATATACACACCCTCTAATATTACTGTGTGCTCACATGTGACACCTGTTCATGTTGCAGCAAGGCTCAACAGGTCAGCCGTGTGGTCCAGAGACTTACAGCAGTGTGGACCTTGTGTGTGTATGGCACACACATGCAGAGAGATATATATGTGTCAGATATATTAGCATCTGTACATGTGCATAGAGCAAGGGACATACTGCAACTGTATGTGAAGGGTGGACATATATATGTTGGTGAAGGTTGTTATGTGCATATTTGTATGTAGGTTGTAGTGTGTGGCAAACAAGATAGCATACAGTGCTGGTATATGACATGTTGTGGTTAAACAATGTGGGTGTGATTTGGTAAGTTTGCAATGTTGCAGCCAGTGAGGCCTGTTAAAGCTACATGGGCTGAGAACGCCTTCAATGTATTTCTGACAAGACTGTGCGATATCATTACATTACTGTATACCTCACATCCTTTGCATAATTGATATTCCCACCATGAAAGGTGGAGTGTATATGTGCCTATATGTATATGTACACCAATGGATGTGTATATGTATATGTATATATATATATATATATATAGAGAGAGAGAGAGAGAAAGAGAGAGAGAGACAGAGTCATATATAGTGAGACAGATGCCTGGTGTCAAAGACATGGCCTCAGGCTCAATGCCGAAAATTGCATTGTCATCCCTATTGGTAAAAACTCGGCACCCATGAACTACGACATAGGTGGTAGTCTACTTAACACCGAAAGTGTGATAAGAGACCTTGGGACACAGGTGGACAATAGTCTCCCCTTTGATGATCACAGTGGCACACTAGTCAAGAAACCCTTCTATGTGGCACACTTCATCACAAAAGGCTTCTCATCCAAGGAAAAAGAGGTCATTGTTCCCCTCTACTCATCACTCATAAGACCCATTATAGAGTACAACGCCCCTTTTGGTATGTACCTCACAAGACATCTGCAACAACTGGAAAGGCCACAGACATGCCACACAAAGAGGATTACCGGCCTCAAACAGATGCCGTATGCAGACCATCTCACAAAATGCCAGCTTTACTCTGTCGCATATCGCCTACCTAGAGGTGATCTCTCCTAACATACAAAGCTATGTCAAACCCAGAGCTGTTGGACATGCTCCACGTAACGAAATCCCAATCCGTCTGAGCTACACACTCTAGGGACCTAAACCTTGTCACCACAATAAACAGAACATGCTGGTGGGATAGATTCCTATCTCAGAGACTTCCCATACTCTGGAACAAACTACCTATCTATAGCAAACAAAGCTCCTCAGTAGCACTCTTCAGGAATAATCTTGATGATTGGATGGGAGATAGGTAATACACCCCTGGGATCACCTCTGCGGCTGTGCTTGACAGGGGCACATGAAATTAATTTCCTTGGGTGGCAAAGGCCAGGGTACCATTTGGCTAGGCTTATATAGGCCCTAAGGCCAATAGCCTAGTACCTACCTATGAACCTATACACACCCACATTTACTTGTTGCAATACATGCTATGTGAGGTTGACTGAGTGTGATGGTCAGTGTGTTGATGAATGTGTCAAAGTTGTGTACAGGTGGGATAGCCTAGTGGGAAACTGTTTCTGTCATGGTATTTTGTGTCCTAGCTTTGATCCCAGCAAAATATGTGTATGCTATTGCTAGGCAGAAAAAGCAGTATGGCATACGGTCTGACGTAGTCCCTTGGTGTTGACTGGGGTGTGTCATTGGAGGCTAAAGCAGTATATATATGCCTATTGATTGGTACTGCTGGTGAATCCAACTCCTGTATTAACAGTAGTACTACCTGAAGCTGTAGGCCTAAACAGCACAGTATGGTGTATGACCACATTGCTTTGAACCACTGTTTTGTGTGTTCCCTGTTGTCCTCACAGATTACATACCTCAGGCTTAAGGTTTTGTAAGTACTGACACACAGTACTGTATGGTACATATGTAAAGCTCATCTGGGTTGCCATACCTTTGTGTCTTGTAAGTATATATGATATGTGTGTGGGTATGCCTGTAACATGCCCTCTGCCATAAGTGTGTTACAGGATATAAGTGCATATCTAGCAACATGTATAGTTGCCACCCTTATTCACGAATGTGCACATATATTAAGCAGGGGTTTGCCATCAACAAGTAGTGTGGTATAATGGTAATACTGTAACTGGACTACACAATTATTGTGATGGAGGACATATTACATTATGCATTAGCTTGATCTATACCTTCTGTGGCTAGGTGGTGCATTGTGTCACATACAGTGTGCCATGTACTGTTGTATAGTCTTACATAGTGATTTCATTTTGTTGCTGTGCAGAACATGATGTAATATACAGAGTGTGCCAGGCACTGTCAGGCAGTTGTGGGGTGAGTACCGATATGTGGTATTGAAAGTGTGTATCCTCTGACAGCTAATAGGTTGCTATAGATGGCAGTTCAGTGATATCTGTACTGTATAATGTTAAGTGTGCCGTATGACTTGCTCAGACATATTGTTTTATTGTCTTCCAGGGATCATGGCCCACTGTCGCAACCCGAGCTATAGTAGTGCTGGGGACGACATCATTACAAGCAGTCTGATCAAGCACTACAGAGTGCTATTCTCAAGAACCAGCCAGGACCAGCATGAGCGGACTGCACTGTGGCAAGATGTTGCCCGTAGAGTAAATGACATAGGCATGCATAACCGGACATATGAGCTGGTATGCCATCACTGCAGTGATTTACTTAGACATGTCCGGCAGCATGCGTCTGATGTCCGTAGACAACAGCTTGCTACAGGTGGTGGGGTTACCATCCACCCCCCCTCACCAGAGTGGAGGAGCTGCTCCTGAGCTTGGTGGCTCCTGGCCAACACCAACAGCAGCAGACATGTATTGTCATGGAGGTTGGAGCCACACAGAGAGTGCAGGTAACATGGCATATCTGTAGACTACTGTTATCTCTATTGGTAGATCATGCATATGTGAGATGTGTACTGTGTAGTTAGAAGATGTGGAGCCTGGTGTTGTGCAATACTGATAATTTAGAACATAATCTGTAGGCCTGTGAATGTAAACAGTTGTACTACTGTAAGATTGCAAACCCACAGTAGCAATGCCACAGTTGTTGCCACTGACAAACTGTTTCATATCCTTGTAGGTCCCTCTGGTGTGACAGCAAGGCAGCAGACCCATGCTGGTGGGTGTGTTCTACATTTATTGTTGCAAATAAAATGTGCATGTCATAGGTAAGGTGTAGGCCATGTACACATGTAACACACTATGCATAATGCATGCTGTGCATGTTTGCTGTGAAAAGCCATGTGTAAAGCCATGTATACTGTTAGTAGCAAGGACTGTCTACACTCGCACTGCATGCTGTTGAGCAACACACGTCCTGCATGCTGACATGTGTGATATGACTGTTTGGCTTGTGATACTGTACCCCACCATCAACTGCTATTGAGTATGTTCTGGATTGCTGGTGGTGTGTGTGTGTGTGTGTGTGTGTGTGTGTGTGTGTGTGTGTGTGTGTGTGTGTGTGTCTGCTTTAGTGAGGAGGGTATTTGTGTGCATGTGTGCATGTGTGCATGTGTGTATGTGTGCATGTGTTCATATGTTCATGTGTGCATGTGTGCATGTGCATATGTGTTGTGACATCATGTACAGGTCGTAAAGTGTGTTTCCTGTCTTCCTCTCACAGGTGCTGAGGTTGGGCTGGTTCACTGCAGCAGGGAACCTGATGTCACTAACACAAATAGTGATAATGAGGATAGGTGTGTTGAGGCACAGGCATGTTTGCCAGGGTCTGTTGTTGGGCCACCAATCGACAGTACGCATGTGTCCACCCCATCCATGCACACAGTCATACTGCCAATATATCTATCATCACCAATGCCCTTAGCTGAGGGACAGTGTACAGTCGGCAATGGCCAGGACAGTGTGGTATCTATGGCACATGCATCCGGACACAGCAGCCATAGCCAGATGTCTGGAACGGTACTACATAGGCATATGTCCAGGGGTTCTCGTTGGAGCACTGCTGATCATCATGCCCCTGGCAGACGTGCCACAGGTCATACAACCTCACGCATGTTCCAGGCTGTCATGGAGGCACAGGCATGTATGGAACGGTACACCAGACAGGGACTAAGGGCACAGAGGGCACATAACACCAATGTAATTGACAGTATCCATGACCTAGCAGGTGCCATCTGTAATTACACTGAGGTCACTGATAGACATTGGGGTGAGACAATAGATGTCCTCCGCAATGTCATGTCCATGTGTCAGGACAGTGCGGGATGGTTGAGATGTCGACGTGGACGTATGCCAGCAACATCAGCAGCTGGCAGTCGCCATGGATGTCCAAGACACAGCTGCTAGTGCCAGTAACAACCCCAGCAATGTTGGGGGTGGGCTGTCCATAGACCATCCTAGAAGACCACATGCACGTGGCTCTGGCCAGTCCCAGCAGGGACCTGGATCCAGTGTACATATGTCTACCTCTGAGGATAGTACCCAGTCTGGCTTAGTACCTGATACTGTCTGTAGCACTCCTGCCAGGCACAGGTACTGTATCCGTAGCCAGAGATGGTGATCTGTAAAGCCTGGCAGGTACAGTCTGTAGCTGTCCCACAAATCCCTTTATATGGCAGCCACATGGTGGAACTGTGTGCATGCAGACACACACACATAAACCAGACACCTAGGGCTAACACATACCCACACACATGACATCCACATTGGCCCATACCAGTACTCTTAGCCTTCACACACACACACACACACACACACACACACACACACACACACACACACACACACACACACACACACACACACACACACACACACACACATATGTCGATTGTATGGCTCAATGTAGGCCTCTGGCAAACCAACAACACACCTTGTGCATATGATGAAACCTGTGCCATCTCCTGTCATCTGTAACATTGATGCAGGAACAGGCTAACATGGTGCTGATGCACAGGGTGACTTTATAGCAGTATAGCAATGTTAGCATGTTGTCAGCAGTAAAGTGTAATGATATCCTTGAAGGTGTAGCTGAGCAGGCATGATGCATTAAAGTTTTGATTGTCAATGTAGTATTGTTTACACCAGTGTTAATTCCAATAATGTATTGTCTACCCACGTGACACTTGGCTGATGTGTGTAGTATTGGAGTTAGAGAGTGGACAGTACGTGTGGGATGTGTGCAGCACATATTTGCAGGTGTACATTTGTGAACATGGTGGAGGTGCACTGTCTGCATGTACGTGCATAGTGGACACATGGGCAGGGTGACATGCCCTGTATTACACAGTGTTAACACTCCATAGTTTCTATTGGTGGCCAATATGCATTGTACTACACACATTTTGGGACTTGTGTACACATGTGTGTATGACATGGTTTGACACTGTGCTGTTGGTGATACTGTTACTATCTGTCATTGGTTTGCATTCTGGTAGTATACATAACCTCAACAGCCTGCCCATAAACAATCATTAGATGATGTCTTGACAACTGACACACATATGTAGGACACACAGTAACACTTGGATCCTTCAGGTACTATATTATGCCAGTAACCAGTGGTATTCACCTGCACCCATTCCTGGGACCACTCCTCTTTGGCATATAGCTCTCTTAGGTACAAGCAAATACAGTAGGGATATGTCTGTCCCTGTCTGGAAATGCATACTGTGGCCTATAATGCATTCTCCAGCTGACACACACATCCTCCACAAGGGTATCATACAGACAGATACCTGTTGTCAAACCCATGCTGTAAAGCTATAAGCCAACTAAAGCATAGTCATCCACTTTTACAACACATAGTATCCCCACAGTACCACATAGGTAGTAGCCCCCAATATGTTGAACAGGTACCGATGTGTACATATAGCCAAGTGTTACATCATCTCTCCTTTGGTAATCACATTTCCAAAGGTATTTTGAAATCCCTCGGTGGATCACATAAGCAATAAGGGGTCTGCATGCATATCCACAAAGGTTGTTGTACACCTATAATGAATAGCCATCATTGACAGACTTTGCTGCATTTGAACAGGTCTGAAATATACCTCAGGCATAAACCCTCACTCACACTATTCAATAGAAACTGTAATGAGTGTGTGTGATATGGATGAAGTAGGTCAGGGATCACTGCAGTGGCTGGGCTTGTCACAAGCATACAGATGTGACCTAAGGTCTGGAAAGAGGCAGCACACTCTGGCAAAGATAACAGATGTGTTCATGGAGAAAGCAGGGTTCCCACTTGTGAAATAATTGAGGTCACATGTATGTATATGTATTTGCCACACAGCTACCTGACGTGCAATGCACATACTGTTGTCATTGTGATATGTCATACAGTAGTAAAAGCAAAACCCACAGCACATTGACCAACAGTGTGACACACATAGAGCACACACACACCAGGTGCAGGATTCAAACCCCTACCTAACTACTTTATGATACTAGAGCAGTACACATTAACACAACGTGCTAAACACATTACTGGAAGCTCTCCCTTCCACAGGTATATTTGTAGGATGGTGACATCATCAGACTTGACAAAGATGAGTATACCACTTTTAAGGTGTTTCAGTAGTCTTCAAAACAGCTGCTCCTCTCCAAGGAGAGGCACACACACACACACACTCTCATACAGTTTTCAAGTGCAGGATTCAAACCCCTACCTAAGCACTTTATCATACTAGAGGAGTGCACATTAACACAGCGCATTATACACATTACTGGGAGCTCTCTTTTCCACAGGTATATTTGTAGGATAGTGACATCATCAGACTTGACAAAGATAAGTATACCACTTTTAAGGTGTTGTAGTAGTCTCCAAAAAAGTTGCTTCTCTCCAAGGAGATACACACATACTCTCATACAGTTGTTAAGTACTGGATTCAAACCCTTCCCTACCTACTTTATGATACTAGAGAAATATGCATTAACACGATACTCTACACACAATACTGGGAGTTCTCTTTTCCACAGGTATATTTGTAGGATGGTGACATCATCAGACTAGACAAAGTGGATTACATTAGGTGGGCTACATATAAGGAATTTCTAAACACTTTGGCAATGCAATCATCAAAGGAGAGTTTGCTATCTACCTGGGTCCCCAGAGCCATAAATACATTCTCTGTACATACTGGATTACCACCTATGTGGTAATTTGGGTGCACTTTGTTTTATCCAAGGGGGATGATTATGCATTCCTTGGTATTCTGCTTGAAGGCATTGTTTTGACACCAGGTATCTGTCTCTGTAAGACCCTTCTGGAGGATGTCTGCATCAGCCGTGGAGTCGATTATGGACCACAGTTAGCAGTCATCTGCAAACTTGTTCAGCCATACTCTTCCCGTGCTTGCCTGTACCTCTGAGTAGTATCTACTGAACAGGTGGGGTCCCAGGACCAAGACCTGTGGGATGCCAGTTGTGACTGGTTTAGAGTCGGACATGGCACCGGCAACTCTGAACATGTGTGTTTGATCTGTGAGCCAGTTGGCCACCCATCCTGTGACATAGCTGTTAATGTTCAAGCTGGTAAGCTTGTCCATGATGCCAGAGTGGGGAATGGTGTCGAAAAGCCCTAGTGAGGGCTGTGTGGACTACTTTCACCTCCATCTATGTCCTTGGTAACTGTTTCAAAGAAGTCAACTAGGTTTAGGATGCAGGATCTGCTTTTAACAAAGCCAAGTTGGGTAGAGTCCAGTGTCTGGAGGTTCCCAATGTCTCTGTTTATGGGTTCCATGATAATTTGTTCCATAGCTTTGCAGACCAGGCTGAGTAGGCCTATAGGGCAATAGTTTCCAGGTTCTGTTGTGGCACCCCCTTTGTGGAGCTGGATGACTGTTGCTGTATGCCATTCTTTGGGTACATAGCCTGTGGTAAGGTTGAGTCTGGACAGGGAATGTAGGTGAGGGTGTAGTTCCTTTTGGGGCTGGTGTAAGATGCAGCCTGGGACACCATGCAGTCCCACTGATGCTGCATTCTTAGATTTGGAGAGGGGTGTTTTTACCTGCATATCCATGAGGTCTGGGGCTCTGCATTTTTCTGGGATGGACACAGGCCCTTTTGGGGGTGATGGGGGGGGGGGGGTTTGCACTGAAGTTGTCTGCCAGGATATGGGCAATGTCAGTTCGTTCAGTGTATTTTTTGCCATTTTGCAGTAGCTGACAGCATATTTGAGAGTTGCCACCTAAATGTTTGGTATAGCTAATGAAGGCTTTGTGGTTGTTATTTTTACATTCCTTGGCAATTTGTCTTTAGAAACTGGCCTTGGATTATTTTATGAGCAATCATTGTTTCTTCCTAATAATGATCAGTGATGCCTTTCCTTTTGTGAAGTTTGCTCTATCATATGTTCATTTCCTCCTTCTGTTGTATAGCTTATTTATGGGAAACGAGATTGGTTTCTTATTTTTGGAGGAGTGTGTCTTGGTTTTATTTGGGATGTCTCGATCCATGCATCCCTGTAGATGCTCATAGAATACACTTGTAAATTATTCAGCAGATTGTATAGCATTATCCTATAGCAAGGGGGCTTTGGAACTTTCCACTTTGGTCTTGGGAAGTGTGCAGTTTGCTTTTGAAAATGTCTTCACAGTGGTTTCCTTGACTTGGAGGGGGTGGGATGTGGATGTCCAGTGTGATTACACTATGATCTGATATTACCAGCGAGGGGTTTATCTCTGTTGTGGAACACTGGTACCCCATGTTGGTGATGATCAGGTCCAGTATGTTGTCACCTCTAGTGGGCATGGTGACCAGCTGTTCCAGGGCATTTGAGTTTTTAAACTCTGGGAAACATTGGGCAAAGGACATTGTACATGAGTAATTCTCCCACTCAATGTTTGGGTAGTTGTAATCTCCTCATATAATGGTGTTTGGTAGGACCTTTATATTTTCCACTGTTCTCAGGAATACTGAGTGAGGTTCCTGAGATAAGGTAGGTGATCTGTAGCAGGCTACAATCTGATAAGCAGCTTTGCCCAATGTTAGTTGCACTTACATGGTATCCAAGGCTTCATGGTGTGCCACTAACCTGAAGGTGTGGGTATCTATAAAGTAAATGAATACACCCCTTCCTTTTGCATTTGACTCTGGGTTTTGGGACTAAAGATCAGAGGGATTGTGAGTGTTTTACGTGGAGCATGTCCAACAGCTCTGTGTTTGACATAGCTTTGTATGTTAGGGAGACATCACCTCTGAGTAGGCGATATGCGAGAGAGTACAGCTGGAGAATTTTGAGACGGTCTGTGTATGGCATGTATTTCAGGCCGCTAATGCTCTTTGTGAGGTATTTCTGCAGGCTTTCCAGTTGTTGTAGATGTCTTGTGAGGTACATAGCAAAAGGGGCGTTGTACTCTATTATGGATCTAGTGAGTGATGAGTAGAGGGGAACAATGTCCTCTTCTATTCTGCATGAGACACCTTTTGTGATGAGGTGTGCCATGTAGAAGGATTTCCTGACTACTGTGGGGATGTGATTATCACAGGTGTGTCCACTGTCCACCTGTGACCCAAGGTCTCTTATCACAGTTTCAGTGTTAAGTATACTACCGCCTTTGTTGTAGTTCATGGCTACAGAGTTTTTACCAAAGGGGATGACAATGCACTTTTTGGCATTGAGCTTGAGGCCATGGCTTTGACACCAGCCATCTGTTTCAGTGAGGCCCTTTTGTAGGATGTCCACATCTTTAGTATTTACAATTATGGCTCCTAGTTTGCAGTCATCTGGAAACTTCATTAGCCACAGACCTTCCATGTTAAAGTTTACTTCAGGGAAGTAGATACAAAACAGGACAGGACCCAGGACTGGACCCTGTGGTACTGCACTCGTCACTGGTCCAAAGTCATACTTGGAATCTGCTACTTTCACAGAGTGTGTTCTGTCAGTGAGCCAGTTGGCAACCCATCTTGTGACATAGCAATTTAAACCTAGTTTAGTGGGTTTATCTTTAATTCCAGAGTGTGGGATGGTGTTGAAAGCAGTGGCAAGATCTACATAGGCTGTACAAACCACCTTACCCTTGTCTATGGTTCTGGTGACTGCTTCAATGACGTCTATCAGGTTTAGGAGACATGATCTGCATTTTACAATCCCAACATAGTTCTGGTCCAGAGTTTGGAGATTAGCAATGTCTTTTTTTATAAGTTGTATGATGGTACATTCCATGGCCTTGCAGAGCAGGCTCATCAGGCTAATGGGGCGCTAGTTCCTGGGGTCCGTAGTGTCTCCACCCTTGTGTAGTGGGATAACCATCACTGTGTGCCATTCAGCAGGCACAACGCCTGAGGTGAGGCTATGACTGAACATGGTACGTCGGTGTGGTGCCTGTTCGTTCTGTAGTTTGTGTAGAACACAGCCTGGGAAGTTATCTGGTCCCATGGATGCTGTGTTCCTGGCTTTGGAGAGTGTTTTTTACCTGTGCAGCTATGATGACAGCAACTTTGCAGTCTTCCGTTATAGAGATGTGCTCTTTCATGGGTGAGAGGGGGGTAAAGTTAGCACTGATCCTATCAGCCAGGATGTTGGCAATATCAATTGGGTCTTTATATTTAGTGCCATTGAGCTGTAACTCAGAGCAGATCTGGGTGTTGCCATGACATGGACCTGTCTGTTGGGCAGAGATCTCCTGAGTAGACAGTATGCAACAGAGTACAGACTGAGTTAAATTCAGTCTTGTTGCATGGGGCAACTGTTTGAGGCCAGTAATGCTCTTGTTGAGGTACTTCAGTGGTCTTTCCAGCTGCTGAAGGTGCCTAGTCAGATTCATTGCAAGTGTGTTGTTTTACTCTCTGACAGGTCTGATGACTGATGAGTAGAGGGAATCTCCTGTGACCTACATGCAAAGACATTGGCAGTTTGTGGAAACACATAGCATGATTTTCTGACCACTTTGTGAATGTGTTTCTGGAAGTAGAGATGACTATCCACATGTGTCCATAGATCCCTTATTATCACCTCCATATTTAGGGTGTTGGCACCTATGTGGTATTTGTATGACTGTAGCTCGAGGCCATAAGTTTGACACCCCATCTGTCTGACTGAGACCCTTTTTAAGGATGTCTCTGTTGTCCCAAACATCGATTATGACAACGTTTTTGCGGTCATCCACAAACTTTGCTAAACATAGCCCTCATGTGTTTGACTGTATTTCTGAAAAGTATACACTAGACAGGAGGGGTCCCAGGACTGAGCCATGGGGGACAGCAGTTGTTACCAGCTTGAACAGGAGGCCACAATTCTTACTTTGTGTGATCTCTCTGTGCCCCAGTTGGCAATCCATCAGATGACATACATATTTATGCACAGGGTGTTGATTTTGCGGATACAAAATGTGTGTATGATGTTGGAAAAGGGCTTTTCAAGGTCTATGTGGGACATGTGTAGCTCATTTCATTGATGTATGTCCTGGGTGTCTGCCTTGAAAACAGTCTAGCAGGTTTAGGAACCATGATCTGCCCCTGACCAAACCATAATTGGTAGGGTTGGGTGTTTGTAGGCTGCCAATAGCTCTGTTTATGAGTTCCATCATGATGGACTTCATGGCCTTGCAGATCAGGCTTAATAGGCTTATAAGACAATAGTTCCCATGGTCTGTTGTGCACCAACACTTGTGGAGTGTGCCAAACATTGCTGTAACGCATTCAACAGTTTCATATCCTGTATAGAGGGTGAGTCTCAACAGACTGCTCAGGTGCAGGGTCTGTTTATTTTGGAGTTCACATATGACACAGCTAGGGAAACCATGTCATCCCATAGACGCCATGTTTTTAGGTTTGGAAAGTGCTGTTTAACCATTGTATATGTGATTTCTGGGTTTTCACAATCTCCAGGTTTGATAATGGGCCCTTTTGTCAGTGAGAGGGGGGTAAATATGTATGAACCTGTCTGACAAGATGTTGACAATGTCAGTCATGTACATGTATTCATTTACAGTTTGCAATGACTCAGAACATATATGAGTTTACACTGATATTTATGACATAGCGAAAGAAAGCTTCATGGTTCTCTATGGACTCTTTAACAATATTTTTGCCAGAACATGGATTGGATAATGTTAGGAGTGCTCATTGTTTATTGATGATACTGATCAGAGATTTATTGATCTTCCTTGAATTTTCACTTTCTTTGAACAACTTAAGCGCTTGTAGTACATAGTTTGATTATGACAGGAGTCCAATATATTATATGGGTCGGTTTTCATATAACTGTGTGCGCAAGGCAGGATTGGTGAATAGTGACAAGTTTCTGGGGTAAGAACTGCAACTGCCAGATATGTGTGGCCCACTGCTGTACTCAGACATGGCCTAAGTGTGTGAGCATGCCCAGTATGACCTTTCAATATGTTGCTGACTGAAATTTGCTAAATTTGTTTAAGTGTGTGAGCATGCCCAGTATGGACATATATACTATATGTGTGTGAAAAATCAAGTTGGTTTTTACTTCAGGGTTCACCTTTGTGGTGTACATCGACAGGAAGCATGCTGTGCCTGCAGGGCTTCCATGAGTCACTTTGCATAGACTTATCGACATTTCTACATACAGGGGGGACAGCTATTATTTGTACATTTCTACCCGGAGGGCACACCTGATTGTTACTGTGGGTGTACATAGGATGAGGGGTTCACCTGACACTTATACACATTTGCTAGGCCTGGACTGCTATGTCAGGTACTCCATTTCAGTCTGTACTGTTGCCTATCATACTGGCTTGAGGCATACTACTGTACTACAGATCTTAGCTTCTGATTTCACTTATATTAGTTTGTGACTTCATAGCCTACCCAACCCACATCACACTGCCTGGCCTGCTGTTATCTGTCTGCATAGGCCTGGGGGGAAGTTCAGAGGGCATGATACAGCTTTTGTTTGTGTTTGCATTAGTCTACAATTGTCCTGCTGTGTCAGTGCCAGTGAAGTGCTGCCATGGCTTAGTGGTTCAGTACTGTGACTGTAGTGCACAGCGTCCTGAGTTTGAGCCCTGTCACTGCTTTTTATTTTCCTGCTGGGCAGACCTGACTGGTTAAGGAACAGTAAAGCAGGTGTGAGCATGTTTACCTGACTTTGCCCAACATTGCCCAATGTTGCCTGACGTTGTGCTAGTTTGTGCGGTGCGCAGCTCCGTGCAATTGTGCTTAAATATGCTAAATAGTGGTAAAATGTGCTTAGCACTGCTTTATATTGCTTAAAATAGGACAATCATGCCTCAGGTGGTGTTGCAGGGCTGCCTATGTTGGATGCACATAGTACACTCCCTATACATGTTTGAAAACAGGTACTGTCAAGTTAGGCATCCCTTTTATTGCATGTGCGAGTCAGGGAGAGGTGTCATTTCCAGGGTTCCTACTGAGTCAGTGTATGTGCTATGTGTTGCCTCTTTGCCAAGACCAAGGCATACTTGGGCACGCCTCCTTCTGCCTACTGGAGCAGGCTCAGGTTGTTCCTCCTCCGAGTCACGCTGTGCCTGTGCAGGCCTTGGCAATGGTGGAGGGATGTTTGGCCCTGCCCCATGCTGTTCCTGCTGCAGCTGTTTTCACAGGATCATATTGTGTAGCATGGCACATACCATGACAATTTGGGTATATGTAGTTGGCGAGTACTGCAAGGCTCCACCAGATGTGTCCAGGCACCGGAACCATGACTTGAGCATCCCAAACACATGCTCGATTATGTTTCTTGTTTGTGCGTGTGCCTCATTATGGAGTTCTTGTTCAGGTGTGTGTGCATTTTTGATGGATGTCATCAGCCATGGCTCCAGTGCGTATCCAGCATCCCCCACTAGGTGACCGTCAGGGATGTCTCCACTGGAAAATCTCTGGTACAGCTGCATCAAATGCCAGATGTAGGAATCGTGATAGCTTCCAGGGCAGCCAGCCCACACATTCATTATTATGCCCTGGGCATCGCACACGACATGGCAGTTGATGGAGGGGAAGCCCTTGTGGTTGATGTAGCCCCTACCCCACTCACCGGGTGATGCTTTGATGTGCATGTGCGTGCAGTCTATTGCACCCACTACCTCAGGGTATTCTGCTATTTGGTGGAAAAGACGCATATTGCTGGCTAATGCTTCACGGGATTTGGGGAAATATACATGCTCACCAACATATGCTGACATGGCATCCAGGAACTGGTGCAGTACTCTGGATGCTGATGCCTGTGAAACCCCCATCATATCATCAGATGGTCTCTGGAAGGTACCTGTAGCTAGTATTCATAGGCCAACACATACCTTGGTATCCACTGGGATGGGTTCCCCTCTGTTGGTTCTGTGTGTGAGGCATGGCCGGCACAGCTCAACAATTTGCTGCAGGAGGTCTCTGTCCACTCTATAGCACTCCACTATCTCCATCTCATGTAGCCCCTGGTAGGTTACCCTGGGTTTGTACACTCTTCTCCGTCTCCTCACTGTGGATTGCTCAGCAGCATTCGCAATATCACCACCCTCAGCATCTTGCACATGTTGGCTTATGATAACAATAGCAGCCCCTAACATTTTGTCTGACTTAAGATTTTTAAGTTTTCACTCTTTGTATACTGCAGTGTGGCAGAGTTCTTGAGAAAAAACATGGGGGAATGGTGTTTGCAGAGTTTAAAGTGCTGGGCTGGGCTGGGCTGGGCTAGTCTACTGCCTGTGTAATTGGCTGATTGTGATATATTTCACCTGGCAGCTCTGCTGGTTCTTCTTGGTTAACTTCCTACTACTTCTTTTCCTTCCTTTTCCCTTTCTGATTCCACAAGGGGCAACGCAGTGCAAACAAGCTCAAACACGTGCACACGAGCGCACACACACGCACACAGGCTTATACATGCTTAGACAGGTGCACACGCATGCACACAGGCTTACACAAGCTTACAGGTGTGCACACGCATGCACACGGTGTAAGCACGTTTGCAAGAAATTTCAGATATATCCACGCGTACACCTTCGGTTTCTGGGTTTCAGCTAGGACAACTGTAGATACGCCTCTTGCAATCCTGAGCAACTCGTGGCAAACACAAGCCACTCTGCTCCAATAAGCTTACAGTCTTTCAGACATACCCCCTCATGATGTCACCTATTTTCTACTTTACTACTCCCCTACTCCTACACTTACACTCTAGGGACATGGCTCACATATCAGGGAACATTGGGATTCACTATCCTTATCCTCATTTGCATAGGATTGCCTACTAATGCTTGGTTACATCTCTCAAACTGAGCTTCCCCCCTTAGCAAACACTACTCAGTAAATAATCTTTTTATTAAACATGCCTAGTTTTGGCTATTTTTTAATTATTTTCTGTTTTTTAAAGTGCCGCACATTTGCGCGGCACTGCGCTATACTTAAATATCGAAGATCGGGGAAAAAAATAAAAATTAATTTTTATTAATTTTCAACCTATAAAAATGCCAATGGCCTTATATTTGGCCATTGACATGCTTCCTCAACTGGATCCATACTTTATTTGGAGCTGTCATAGCTCCGTTTAGCTATTTACAGAATGGTACTCTGTTACCAACGGAGTACATTTCTGCAAATAACACTACTCTTCCATGGACAGGTTAGTGTTTCCTGGATCACAAATTTACCTCATTTGCATAGCTTTCAGCAGCAAATGAGGTAATTTGCATAACATAACACTGTCCGTGCAAGAGTAGCTTTAGAAGCTCTCATGCACGCCCCTGCCGGCTGTTGCTGGACCGTTCGGCAGACATATTGGCTGTCTACCATCTTACACTACTCTTAGACTCCGTGCAAGCCTTCATAAATCCAGCCCTCAATCTAACTTCTAACCAGAGATACCCCAGAAATGTAAGTAAAAAGTTGTGCTCTTGGAAGCAAATGTATAAAAAGTAATCACTTGCATTTTGAGGATAAGGATAATAGTAAGCAGTTGGATCTTTTGTCTAATATTTTATTTTATTTTTTTATTTATTTTACATTTGTTGACCAGGAATGTCTGACTGAGCCAAAGCCCTTTTTCAGCAGAGACCCGGGGAGAATATATAATATAATATAAACTTATATATAAAGTAAGAAGTTGTAGAAAGTCCTAATCATTCCTTCTAGCAAGCTGTGTAAGTCTCTGACTGCACACAAGCCTGAAAAACTGATTGCAGGCTGAAGGGATGGCTGAAAGCAACATCATTTACAGGTAAACATTTCAACAGTATAGAAAACTGTCTCAAAATGAAAGTTGGTCAGTATTTTGAAAACAACCTTTAAGTCACAAAACAGTTGGATTGTCTTCTTAGGGAGATTAAAGTAAAGCATCATTTAAGAAATGTCTTAAATGTCAGCTCAAAAGTCAAGACAGCTGTCAAGGGAAGATATGTCTACAAAGCAGAACAGTGTATCTTCACTATAAAGTAAGAAAAGCCCAAAGAAAGTAATTAAAAGAGGCATGTTAATACTCTGTTAAGTTAAAATTGAAAAGAAACTAATCAATAATCTTTATACCAAAACAAAAATTTCTATTATTTCCTAGGTAAGGACTAATAGAAGGTGTTCCAGCCTCTTGCAGGAAAGATGGGTGAATGCTTTTCTGATGTCCCATGTCAGTGTTCAGTTGTATTGTTATGAAAAAATAGAACTTGAAGATTTTACATAGAAGCAAATAAATGTAACTCCAGGAAACTCTCCATGGATAAAATAATCTGAAACATGCCCAGAAAGAACTTTAGCATGTGATCCAGGAATACTTGATAAATTATCTAATATACCAGCACATTGTTTTTCCTGAGAGATGATTGGCCACTTACTGAATATTCAGGGACAATGTTAACTCCCATATCTTTAAAGTTATCCTGTGAAGCTGGTATAACGTGTGCTACCGTGCTTATGTAACTAAAACAACAGTGGTGCTAGTTATTATCAGAAGAATAGAAACAGCAAGAAACTATCTGAAAACTTTGACTGCCAATGGTACTGCTAGCATTTACTTCAATCAGAATGCATTTAATCTATAACTCAGGCCATCTGCCCAAATCATGCACAACTAGAGGTGAATTATAGCCCATGCTAAACATGTATGAAATTAAACCATGGGTGCTTAATGTAAAAGAAGGATGTGCCTTGATACCAGATTTATTTATTTATTTACTATCATAGCTTTAGGCTGGCATATGACACAAAATGGTCAAGAAACCTGTTCCATAGTTTTGACTGGGAGGCATCTAACTAACTAAGGACACTACATTCTGTGTCTTCTTATTTGCCTAGAAGGTTTGAACTGTACAAAGCAGGAACTCAGACTCATGTTTCACTGAAAGGGGATCATATCTGACTTTATTCTTTCACTGTGAACCTCAAAGAGTGCAAAAATTGAGACAACCCTCTGAAGTAGTCAAACAAATAATAAATGGTTGAGGCCTGAATAAAGCAATTGTTTAAGCAAAGTCCTCAGCCTTAGGGCCACAACTGGTGAAACAAGAGGAAGTTGTACTCTGAAGTGGCAAACTTGAAAAACAAACCTGTATACCAGTGATGATGAATCCCTCTTGAACTCTTAGAACTCTGTTGTAATGTCTGAATACCTGAATGTGCCAGTATGCATCTTTCATATTCAAATTAACAAGCCAAAGGTGTCGAGACAGCAGTGTAAAGGGGGGTTATATTGCTGTCATACTGAACTCCTTCATAATGAGGCCTAACATCATTCTCTACTAATTCTGATTTTGGGGTGGAAATGAAAAGTATAACACAATTATTTTTATCTTTTTAAGGTTTTCCTCAATGCATCCTCACCCTGAAAAGAAAGGCCTTGGATACATTTGCAATGCTTTGAAACAGAAGCTTTGGTAAACACCTGCCTTCTAACAAGTTGCCAAAATGTCATCTAGATATCATATGAAATATTTAACAAAGTGATTTGGCAGTTTAAAGCCCTGCCCGATACTACAACTTTATTTAGTTCAAAGAAACAATTAGACAATAAAAGGACCTTGCTGAAAAGTGATAAGAAGTCCATAGAGTCATTTGGAAAAATTATTTTTGTCAAAGGAAGAGGCAATATAGTGAATTACTGACCCTTAAAAGTCACTATTGTTTAGACTAGAGGCATGGGTGGGTCTCAGTAGATGGGTCTTGAATGATGTTTACAGATTAAAAAATCTTTTTTTAGAAAGTATTTACACCTGAGGTAGCACTGTTCACAGATAACATGAAAATAGTCAGGCAATGCCTATTAATTTTCTTCTTTGAGAATACGAGGAGCTTCCTTCAGACCAAAAACAATATCAAGAGATACCAAAAGAAAGTAAATCTTAGAAATGTCATAATTAGGATAATAACCAGTGGCTTAAATAAACAATAATACCTAGTTTTTGTTTAACTCTGCCCCAACCCACAAACAACATATTCTCCTTTGTAAACCATCACTAAGCATTGTCAGCATCATGTCTTTCTGAATTTGTATGCATGTCACTGTAATCTTTTAATATCATAGACAAAGTACACTGTTGCTATCCCTTCATATTAAGCACAGTGCTTGAAAGGCTCCTACTATTTGGTTAAAACTACTGCCAACAAACCTGACTGATTGTTTTCTGTGCATGATGCTGCTCCAAGAAGCTCTGCACATTCACTTTGCCTTTCATCTCTACTCCTTTTCTTTTTCCCTACCCCCCCTTCTGACCCCCCTAAAGTTATAGCAGATACGCAGTCACTGGGAGACATTTTTAAACTTACCCTTGCTGCCTCTAGCCACAGCATTCACCCGCACAACTGTAAGTGCCTTCAATCTTGTGTTATATCAAATATTGTTCTTATGGAGTGTTAATTTCATGCTTTCTCCTGTACCTGTTTGTGTGCTACCATGTAACTAGAGAAGCAACTTCTTATAGACTGTTAAATCCATGCTTATTCATGAAACTGTTTGCTTGCGACCATCTACAAACAGTAGCAGCTATTGCAGTAATTGATATAGTGCTCACTAAAATGTTAGCTATCTAACATCAACTATCTAACAATCTGTGTAATTACCCATTCATTCTGTGGCGTTGCAGTTAGAGACACATGCTCTTGTAGTGCACATTAAGTGCCACTATTTGTTATGTGCTGTAGGTTCACACTATACTGCACTAGTCATTTTATATTGGTTTATATTATTGCTGCTGAATCTGGTCAACGTCGGCTGTTTATTGCACCAATAGTAGCTAATTCAACTGGTTTCTGTGTACTCCAATAATATTATCTGCCATTACTGCTTTTCTGTTGTTGAATGTAACAATAGCAGCTAATTCAACTGGCTTCTGTTTACTGTAATAATATTAGCTGCTTTTCTGCTGTGTACTGCATCAATAATAGCTAACTCTACTAGTTACTATTTGCTGAAACATGTTATCTACATTTTAACTGGTCTTATCACTATGATTTACTGTGCATGTTTTGCTTAATGTTAATAGAACAGTGATGCAAACAGTTTAAGCCTCCTGTTTCCCAAATATTTGTCACTCACCTCTTTTAACTTTGTATCTTTCTCCAGCTTTTCCATCCCCACTCTGTAACATCCCCACTGTGAGTGATACACTAGTGTCTCACCTCAGGCAAGAACAGTGCTATGGAGTCTCCTTCCACACAGGTGAATTAAATAACTAAGGACAACGGAGGCGGTTTCCCTGCTCTGCAAAGAACTACTGTGTAGGTCCATTTAAACAGCTGTTGTGTCTTAAGCCTTTGTATTATCAATTGTACAAGCTTAAGCACTTGTAGTGAACCTAAGCGAGGTCCAGAAGGCAGCAAGGCATAACCCCAGTAATTGAACAACCTACTTTTTGTCTATCTAACTCTACCCCAACCCACAAACAACATATTTTCCCTTGGAAATCATCACTAAGCATTGTCAGCATCAGGTCTTTCTGAATTTGTATGTATGTCAGTCTAATCATTTAATATCATAGACAGAGTGCACTGCTGCTATCCCTTCATATCATTAAGCACAGTGCTTGAAAGGGTCATATTATTTGGTTAAAACTACTGCCAACAAACCTGACTGATTTTTTTTTGTGTGTAACGCTGCTCCAGGAGGCTCTTCCCCACTTCATTCACTCTCGCTCCGCTCAGGCTCACTCTGCTTCCCTACGCTACCCTCAATTCCCACACACCCCCACTACCTGTAAACTTATACCTATCCTTAACCACACCCATACCTACAAATATCCAATCCTAACAATCCTTTCCCTCACACACCTTCTACCATCACTTTCAGTGCATCCACACCTATTTTACCATCACTTCCTGTGTTTCCACCCCTATTTTTATCATCACTCACCCAACGCACAAATCAATCACCCTCTCTCCATTCCATACTCATAACACTGTACCTGCACACAGCTCATACATTTCCCCCACACTCTCAAAAAATCACTAACATATATATCTTTCCATATCTCTACCAGCATAATACTATCCCTTTATTCTCTCACCTCCAGTTACACCATACTACTACCTTTCACCCCCCAGCAAACTTCACCTCTTCCTTACTCCAGCAACTCATCATACTTTGCAATAGCCTCCACTATCTTTAATGCCTCCTACATAGTCTACTACAGATTCACACTACCATCGCCACTATCTAAAACCACTTCATCCCATAGATTTACCAAACTCCATAATAAGCTCTCCAAACTTCTATTACATCTAGCTGTGCAACTAACCTGGTCTGGGGATATACACCCCAATCCAGGCCCTACCCTCCAAAACAATGTTTAACATAGCTTTCACACCTGATCTCCTTCAAAAAAGACACAAGTCATCCCTTTTCCTCCTTAATATTAATTCAAGGAGTATCACTAACAATTTTCATGACCTACATGCCACCCTCTCCCTCTATTCCCCTGACATTGTAATATTAACAGAAATCTGGCTAAAACCGAACATTAACAGCAATTAAATCACAGCACCATGCTACTGCATAATATGTAAAGACAGGCTAACTGAGAAAGGAGGAGGTGTAGCAATCCTATTTAAAAATCACTTATCACTTGATCTCATGGACATAAGATGCCCTGTTTTTGAAAACACAGAAATAATATTCGCGAGGCTAAAAATCAACCCCAATAAAAGTAGAAATTTCCTTGGTGGGTACATTCCACCAGGAAATAATATCCCCACACTAGAATGAATATTACACTGGGCATCTTACTTCGTTCCCCAAGAGACAATCTTCATAGGCAATTTCAGCACTGACTGGCTAACATGCTTCTCCTCTAATCCATCATCACATATTAACATACATGGGTTTACCCAACTAATCTCGTCTCCTACCAGGACAGATAAAGTCTATGGTTGACAATCAGTATTGGACTGGACCTTAGTCAACAACCCAACCTTAATTTCCCACTCAGGATGTCTCCCTGACAGCATAAGTGACCACCAATCAACCTTTCTCATTCATTCTAAAACCCACCAAATCCACCAGACCACCTACCATCAAATCAGAGGCAAAAGGAATTTCAGTGCCAATAACTTCATTTTCTCCCTCAAAAGCTGCAGCTGGGAAACTCTCAGGCAACTACTGCTATATGAAGCAGTTAACTCCTTCAACTCCACCTTTTTAGACATCCTCAATCATCATGCACAACCAAGAACCATTAGAGTTAAATCAAACTATGCTCCCTGGCTTAGTAAAGAATGTAGATCTCTTCTCATGACCCGGGATAAGGCCTGAGTACAATTTCCCAAAAACAGATCCCAGTTAACAAGACAAATATACCTTGAATTATGCAACAAAGCCAAAAAACTAGTGAAATGGGATAAAACCAATTACTACCGTAATATTCAAATAAAACACCAATACAATCCACACAAATTCTGGGCTGCAGTAAATACCATACTACACTCAGGTAAATCAGCTACACCCACTCCTTCAACACCCAATAACACAGACAATGTAGCAACCCTGTTTAATACCTACTTTACAGAATCAATCCAAGCCCTCGCAAACTCTCAGCCCTGTAACAATGACCTTTCTCCTTTCACAAACCAAAATAACTCCCATAACCAATCCTCCACCAACCTGTTATCATTCCATCCAGTCTCTGTAAACACAACCAAAAAACTATTCAAAAAGCTCAGACCAACTACCCTAGCAGCTGATAACCTCCCTGCAGAATTCCTTAAGATTGCAGTAGAAGGTATAGCTTGCCCAGTAACAATTCTCATAAATAGATCAATCACTGAGAACCTAGTCCCCACTATTTGGAAAATTTCTCACATTATACCCCTACACAAAGGAAGTAACTCCACTGAGTTAACTACCTATCACCCCATTGCTATCTTAACTCCCTGTCTAAAATTCTTGAAAGAGGCATCCATACCCAACTCCCAGATTACCTTCAAAGAGAAAAATTGCTTACAAATACATAGTAAGGCTTTCACCACTCTCATAGCACTACCACAGCCCTGATGTCTTTACCAACACAGTTAACCATCATAGGAATAATGGCCTATATTCATCTGCTATTTTCCTAGATGTATCCAAGCCCTTCGATATGGTTAACCACCCAAAATCAATCAACATCCTCTCCTCTCTAAACTTCTGTACCTCATCCATCTCCTGGTTACAAAATCACAGACCTCTCGCCACCGTAGTCCAAAATGCTGACAATTCAACTCTCACATACTCAGCCTCCTCTCTTCAAGTTCTCCACAAACACACCCAGGAATCTTTCCTATTGTCTGAAAATTGGCTTGCAAAATCCCATTTCATCCTTAATCCAAACAAAACAAAACTTCTATTTTTTCACCCAGGCAAAACCCCCTCCTCTCAATTCAAACCCCCCACCTTTCATAATCTTATCCAAAAACAAAACCATCATTACCCCCTCAACCCCCCACAAAACTGTTAGGTGTTGAAATAGACAACAACCTGAAATTCGATATACATATTGCCCAAACCATTAAAGAGGTCCACAAGAAACTCGGTCTCTTGTGTAGGAACAATAAATTCCTAACTAAGAATACTAAATCCACTATTGCCCGACCTCACCTCCTATCTACTCTCTTATATGCTTCCCCAGTACTAACCACCCTCCATAAAACAGACCTCACCAAACTTGAATATTGCTACAGTAAGATAGCCAAATTTGCAACTGGTGCTTCATATAGATCTCATCACTCCATATCACTTAGACAACTAAACTGGCTTGAACTTCCGCAATTACTGCACTTTAATCAACTTACCTTTGCTCACAAAATTCTCTGTCGCCCAGATAAAAATCCAGCTCTTCAAAACCTCCTACAGCCACACAACTCCTCTAGACAACTCTGCTCTTTAAACAAATCCCTCCTACAGGTCTCCAAAGCTAACAACGCAGTTGGTGAAGCATTATTTTCACACTGCATTTACAAATTATGGAATAAATTCCCAAGCCCTTTTATTTCCAACAGCTCCATCCCACAATTGAAAAAAGCTAGTCAAAACACATCTTTCAAATTCCTGGCTCTGTCCCAGTAACCCTGCATGATAGCCCAATCTCCTCCCTCAGTAGCTTATAACCATTTTCAAATGTCTTCCGCAGGCTTTGAAACTGTAACTTGCTACTGTATTACACTCAAGCTCAGTTATCACTCCTGCATAAAGATTTATGTATTCAGTTTATCTCCAACTGTATTTTTACACACTCACTCTGTCTCCACTGTCAGCTTACATCATTGATCAATACATGACAAATTAATTAATTAAAAAAAACATATTTTCCAAAATATGAAATGTTTTACATGCCATCTTGGTTGCATACATACTACTACCTCTTCATGGTATTATACTTTTTTCACTCTTTTTGTATAGGACTGTATTCTTTGGCATTATTTTCTACTTGCTATTTTTTGTATTACTTGCTATCTCTCTGAAAAAGGACATGTTTGTCCAGTCTGATTTTCCCAGTAAACAAATGTAAAATAAAATAAAATAAATACTAAATAAATAAATAAATAAATAAATAAAATAATACCACTTGATTCTGTACTAGATTCACTAGCCACATAAAAGAGTTCAGAAAGTGTATCTTTCAGTAATGGATCATGTAAATTTTAACATCACCTGAAAGGAATGCAACTTTTAAGCATATCATGTACAAATCTTAGCATTTTTATCTGAAGGCACAGGTAAATGTTGTTATACTTAGCCAAAGTCAGACCATTCTGGGCCACGTGAAGGGAATAGGATAAAAAAAAGTTCAGACAGTGCCTAATACTGCTATACATAGTCCAGAGATTTATACCGGCACAGTTCTAGATCTTAGAGAATTGCATCCTGTTGTTTAAATATTGTTTCACTTAAAGGTTCATTTTTTCTTGAAGAATTGGGTGAACTGAGGAAAAAGGACCTCTCTGTTGGAGTTAAACCAGTCATCGTAAAAACTCTGCCCTTGTTTGTATACAGAAATGGAAGTTCATTCAAAGTGCTGAGGTATTACCTAAAACAACATCCACAATTATAGGTCATTTGGAGATACAGCTTTATCTTCTACAAACTGATATTGCAGTGCTCAGGCCTTGAAGTGTTTATATTTGAATTAACATCTGCAGCTAAATCAAGAATAGACACTTTCTCACTGATGACTGAGATGTAAACAGACCCATAAAATCAGACTTCATTTTAAAAGCACTCATAGTAAAGACTAAATAGTCAAATTCAAAGTGAGAAGGATTCGTGTTGCAAGAGTCAACATCTGAATTATTTCAAAAAGCTTTTTTTTACACGTGTTCCTCACATCTGTAGACTTCTCAGGTTTATGTAATAATTGATAGCCCCCACTGTCTTATTTGTAATCAACAGTTTCAGTTTTCTTCACTGTACCAACTTCATCCATGACAAAAACAGTCTTAAATACAGCAGAAACCTATAAATTTCATGACATTTTACTGGAAATACACTGAATCTATTCAATATTTATACATAACACACAAGCCAGTTTGAAAAAGTGGATGTTTCACACAGATCCCAACATAATATTAAGAACAGACTATAATGAAAACTGATGGAAAAAACTTACATCCAAATCAAACAGATGAAAATGTAAATTATGTCACAAACCAAGTTAAGATAATAACATTTTTTACTGGTGTTTTTAAATTCAGAAATTTTCAACCATCATTTTTCACATTAAATTAAGTGAACTAGAGATAACTGCCCTCAGCCACTGTCTACCCTAACATCTCCAGGAAGGGGGGGGGGGTTGGAGATGAATACGGTAAATTGAATTAACTTGTTTAAATTTTAACCACCATTTTTTTAAAAATAAATCATTCTATATTCTTATTTTCAACATTCAGGTATGATACATTTTTTGATCATACTAACCGCCATTTTTAGAAAAAGAAATCATTCTATATTCTTATTTTCAGCATTCAGATATGATACATTTTTGATCATACTAGCCACTGAAACAATATTTGCCTTCATAATCAGCAACTGCATACTATAATATAATATCAGATCTCTGCTTGTTCACTTCCACCACATATGAGTCCAATTACCCAACTCCCTACACTCTTGTCAGCAACATTTAATAAGTAGCCATTTCATTTTTTCTGGTATCCAGTACGTTATATAATAAATATTCTGAAAACCACTGTTTCTAAAATTATCTAAAATAAGTTCTATATTTCTGCCTCAATCCCTGGAAATGCCAACATGTAATATTCTGTGTAAATTTGGATTTCTCTTATGAAATTCATTATTTTGCTATTTTTGCTAATGCTGAGTAGAGATGCAAATGTGTCTTATTTTAATAGTGCCACTGACTTTTCCCTCTTCTTTTTATAATGTTAAAAACAATTATATTTTGATTTGAATATTATGAACTTAATTGAATAGTTTTAATTTTATTATTTTGATTCAGAAAAATATTAATGTGAGTTTTGCTTTTCTTAGCTGTTTTCTACAACACATGGGTATCCAGGCTTGCAGTGGAATATCTTTCCACAGGAAACCTATGAACAATAGTAAATATAAGTGTTGCTTGATTATTTTTTGATTTAAAAAAAATAAATTTCTTCATGCACTGTGAATATGTTCAATACAAAATTGTCAAAGGTTTCAACTGCCACATATTACTGAAATATCAGGTGTATATCACATCATCGAAAGAGTAAAACATCGAATCCCGAAACATCAGACTGAATACCTTGAACTGTAAAAGATTGAAACGGAAAAAAAAACAAGATGTGGAGTTTAGATTAAACAAAAAATTGCTCCATGCAGGGGGCAAGACCCCCTGCACCCCCCACACCCCCTGCCACTTATATATACCACTTCTGAGATCGCAGTTCAGTGCACTACAGTGCGGAATGGCAGATTTCCAAGATTGTAGCGGGATCTTGGAGTTGGTATATTTAAGTAGCGGGGATGTGGTGGGTGCAGATGGGCTTTCCCCCCGCCTACACCCTTAATGTGTTATGTCCCCATTAGAAACTGCCATTCACATCATTTCAATGTTTTCCTGATTCAATGTATTCAGTTTGATGTTACGTGATTCAAAATGTTACTCTTTCGATGATGTGATATAAACCCGAAATATCATACATTTAGTCAGTTTTATCATTTGTCAAATGTAAATATTAATCCAAAGCTGCACATTCATGGATATGGAAACCACCTTTATCACCTGGAGAAGTTATTATATACTAGGTATTCCAGGTGAACCTGTTCAACAAATAGATTTTATCCAGATTCTCTTAAATTTATTAACCCAATAATGTTGAAATGAACACATTTTAATGGAAAAAAGTTCATAAAGAGCAAAGCTTCAGATTTACAAAGTTTATCCTCCTGGCAAAAGAGAATTTCAGATTAAACCATTTTTCTTTCAGATTATTTGCATTGTATCATACATATATTAAATTTGGATTTTCACAATATCAATATATTGATTAAAGAAAATCCAGCCTTAACTCTTATCCCTGTTGACATTTTTGCAATTGAACACATTTGAACTGTTTGAGTTCAATGGGAATACATTCATTTTAGAAGTATCTAACCAATAACTTCTTTAATATGTTTATAGTTTTGAAGCAAATCTTGTTAATGAAGCATTAGTTTGTGAAACAGTTAATATAATCTGCATATGCTATAAATTTGAAATTAGTATTAGCAATTTCTGTAGGTTTAATTTCAATATACTTTTAGAAAAAGCCAAGGTTTGGGTCTATTGCCAGCAAACATAATTTGGAGAAAGTGGTCAATCCTGCCTTACCCCTTTCATTTGAACTATCATTGAAGAAATAAGATTATTAATCCTAATTTAAATTTTTTTGATTTATCAAGTAATGCGCTAATCAATTTAATCATTAATGTTGGTATATTATAGGCTTCTGACAGAGTAAATAAATATATTCTGTTTTTGGTATTAAATACTTTGTAAGCATGTACTTCACGGAAAGCCAGGTCTTCATTTGACAAATTAACTTAATATTTGATTACTTTTTTATCTAAATTACTTGCAAAATTTGATTAACTATCACAATGGATGTCCTGGAATAAAAGTGAATTGAAGAGTATGAGCTATTTGAAGTAGAATTACAATTAAACCTTTTTTGATTATTTTAGCTAAAAAGTGTGTAGTCCAAATTCAACAGAGTTATAGGCCAATAGTTGTTCAATGGACTAAAGTTTTTTTTTAGAAAATTTTGTAAGCATAATTCAAGGAAAGTTAACTTTTAACAAGTCTGTAATAAGAAAGCAGTTCCCTGGAATACGTATTTCAGAGGTTGTAGCAAGAAAAGCCAGGTTGAATTAGAATGTGAGTTTAATACTGTTAGTACAAAACAAACCACAAAAGCAAGATAAATAGATCCCCCTCAGTATACATGAAATAAGGTATGAGCACTATAACCTTACGCTGAGTATTCAGTGGTGTCTACAAAGACAGATGTAACTCTCTTAAATGTTGTGCCAATTCAAAGAAAAATGTACAAATATGTTCTAAAATAAAATTTAGTTATCCACTGTTCAGCAAAACACTAAAGGAAAAAAGTCACCTCTGAAATTATATGTTGATAGTAACTTCTTCAAAGGTCTGCTCAGGGACCGAGTATTCCAAATACTGATGGTCTAACATGCTCTCTATTTCAGTGAAGGACAGTATAACCCATCTAATGAATAGATAATGAAAAATAGCTAATAAACATGCATAACCTCCTGTTTATCAAATGTATGCCTAGTACTAATCTCTTTACAGGGGTGTGTACTCAAATAATTGATGCTATAGTGAAGATATAAATGGATGTTATTACACTGAATACTCTTATATTTATTTCTGGTAAGGGATCTTTTTACATATGATTTATTTTTAGTGATACCGAAATACTTCTTTCAGTATTTCTCTTCTGGTGTGCTGCTGTGTGGAAAAGGTAAGGCTGACACAAATGAACAATACCTTAAATTATATTGCCTAGAGCCTGATCAAGCCTAGATTATGAATATTGTGATAGGTTCAGCTTTATGAATGATAAGCTAAAAATAATATTAAATGCTTCATTGTGAAATTGTAATCAACCAATACCAAGCAATGCCCTTCTTGCAGTTGCCATATAATTTATTTTGCCTGCAGCACAGCATTTTTATCAATTATTTATTGATTTATTGGAATATGATTACTGGAAAAGTCTGACTAGGTACATGCCCATGTCAGCAGAGGCCTGGGTAGAAAACCCCAAAGTTTTACAAAAACATTTTAAGAACAACAATTTTACAATCTTCAAAATAATTCAAGAACATGCACAGTTTAAATAAATATACCAGTTTAGACATAATGTGACAACATTGGTTAAAATAGATAAGGTATATATGACAATGATTTAATATTCTTAGAATTGTTATCCAGTTTAGAGAAATTAAAGGTAAGTTAGTATAATACACACAGGAATTGCAATATGACATGAGAGAGAGAAAAAAAAACAGAGTTGTGGCATATTTAGATAGATAGTCAGGGGAGAGAAATTGATTGAAGTTAGGAAGTTAGTGATGAATGGGGAGTAAGGAGGTATACGGTATGAAGAGGTGGTTGTTCATATTTGGGGATGTAGTTTATCCTTGAATCAAGCAAGAACAGAGGCAAATGTTGGCTAGGAAATCTTTCAGAATGGCTTTAAAGGACTGGAGGAAGGGTATTGACCTAATAGATATAGATAAGGAGTTCCAGGCCTTAGCAACATGGTATGAATATAGACCATTCCCAGCAGAGCTGTTGTTGACAGAAGTTGTTGGTCAATGGACTGTAATGGCCAAATGAGAACATAATTGTGTAGAATGGTATTTATAGCCAGGCAAGCAGATGGATGCTGGATCATTTTACAGTTGATTAGAAGCTATGTATATGTTAGTTGATTTGGTCTGAAAGGGGTATTTCTTGCAAATTTAGCCACTTATGATAACATTATTCAAGTTTTGCTTTTTGTGATGCCTGGAGCTTTTTAAGGAAGGGAATGCCATAAAGTAGTGAGGGGAGGAGGTAAGCAGCAGCAAATGTAGTTTTAGTTGTGTTTGTGAGAATGTTTTTTGGCTCTGTAAAGCATTTCTTATTTTTGGTGATGTTTTTATGAAGTTTTGTATATGCAAGTCAGATTTAAGATTATCATCCATTATCATCTCTAATACTTTGCTATGTGAAGTGACATCAATGGTTGCATTATTAAGAGAGGATTTTTAATTTTGTTTTCTCATGAGAGAGGGATTTTGGGGAAAAAAGTAATTTCTTTGGGGAGGTTGATCATGAGTTGTGAGATATAAAGCTGTGTTTCAGTGGCTATTAAAATTTCCTGAGTCATTTCTCTTGAGCTGTGCCATGTTATCTGATGTGCATATGAGTGTACAGTCATCTGATTATTGTATTTGGGAGGCCTATTGTGATGTGTGGACCAAGAATTCAGCCTTATGGTACACTGGTGATGACTGGCTGGTATAAAAAGAATGTGGAGTGCCATTTTATTGGCTTATAACTACTGGAAAAGTAGATTTTGAATTATAGAAAGGTAGGCTGAGATAGACCATGTGAGGACATTTAAGCAAAAGTTTGCTGAGACAAACAGTTGATGGCTATAGACAAGTCTATAAATAATGTGTAGACTAGTTTGCTGTTATCCCTAGATTTATTGACAGTATCTATAAAGGTTAGATGTGCAGTGTTAGTATTATGGGAAGAATAAAAGCTGTGATGTGTGTGGGAGGATAGGAGTTCCTCCTGCAGGAGATATCTTAGCAATTATTTTTGAATACATTTTTCAGGTATTTTAGAGAGGAAGAATGAGATTGCATTAGGTGTAAAGTTAATGATATCTGCTGAATTTCCTGCTTTGCATGGGGGATAACATGTGATTTTTTTTTCCAGAGAGAGGGAATATGTGATTCTTAGGTTGACTTATTTATAAGGATTGTGACAGGATAGGAAATGCTGTTGGCTGGGATTTTGAGGTATTCCTTGGAAGGTCATCAGCGAAACAGAGCTTAGTTTGAGTTTGTTTAAGAGCAGTTTTATGCAGGATGTGGTCACTGGTTTGAAGGAGAAAGGGTGAAAGTGCAGGTTGGGATTACATGTTAGGGAATCCTTGGTGAGGGATGCTATACTACCTGTGAAACAAAAGTTGAATTCTATTGCATTTTTGAGGGGCAGAATTCAGTTTTTGACTAGAATGCAATATTTCTTTAAAGATTGTCCAGAATTTTTCAGGATTGTGTTTACTGTTTTTCTAAATGTTGTAGTACAGATTTTTGTCTAGATTTATTTGCTTTTTAATATAGTTGCAGGGCATTATGAGGTATTCAAGATATTGTGGTGTTTTATACTTTTGCCATTCTTTCCACACTTTCTCTATCTTGCATTAGACTTCTACTCTTTTTGGATTGCAAAATTGCATTATTTGTTTTTAGTCTCTTTCTTCTAAGAGGTACTATCCTATTTAGGATAATTAGAAAACCGGTAATAAATTAATTTACAATCTCATCTAATAAAATATATTGCAGTAATGAATATTTCTGGGTTAAACATGGGTAGATTGAGTGTAGTTTCATAAACATGCTGTTTAGTGGGTGTGTGGGGTGTTTGGTTGTGTAGGTTGGGGGATGGTCACTGAGACAGTATGACATTATCCTTGTGTTAGTGAATTTAATAGGGTTTAATACTAGAATCCAGTGTAATAAAAGTTTGATGTCTTATTGTAATTTTTGGGGCTATTAATTAGTTGTATGAAACCATGTAAGTTCATGCTAGTAATATTTTCTTTTTGTGGAATTATTATGGATATCCAGTACAGGATATCTTCCAATGCAGCTTTACTGTTGCCAGGAGGGATATAAAGTGCAGTAACGCATATGTATTTATATTTGTTAATAAGAAGTTTTGTTGATTTGAATTTTGGTATTGGTATGTTGTAGGGAGAAATATGGTAGTTGTTGGGCTATAGTAAAACAATGTTACCACCTTTCCGCTTTATATTGTCATTAGTAATTAAATTATAGTCATGGGTTTAATTTCACAGTCATTTATGCTGGATTTAAGCCAAGATTCAGTTATAGTGAAAATATCAGGCTTATGTTAGGTAATCCAGACATGCAGTTCAGTAGTTTTATTTCTTATGCATCTAATATTTATGGTGGCAAAACTTGGATTACCAGAGTGGGATTTGGCCGTTGTGGGATTATAGTCTGTGGAATGGAATTGTCTTTGGTTGTGATAGATGGAGTCAGGATTATGGTGAATGTCTCCTACTATGAGGATTTTAGTATACTGGAGTATTACTGATTCTTTGCTTTTAGCGTGTATTTTTCTACTTAATTTTATTTTGATTTGAGATTAAATGGAGTTAATCAGTTTGGCGTTAAGGTGAGGGGTGTCATTAAATAGGTTTGGTGTGGTGTTTGGAGAGTGTAGGGAGGAAGTATGGATAGGTGGTTAGGAGAGGTTTGAATAGATGTGGAGAGCTATTATTGAGTGATGGTTGAGTCATTGTTGGATGAAGGATGGAGGAGTAGAATGCAGGATAAGCTGAGGAGTAGTATGATTAAGTAAAACGATCTGTATTTTATTCATGGGAGGTAGTGGGGAAGAAGGAATCAAAAAGGATGACAGAAGTTGCTGGGCTGCAGGATATATAGTGGTGATAGAGCCTAAAAGCTGGCGGAAGGTAAGTAGGAAAGAAATATTTTCTATGAAGGAAGAGAGTTAGGTTGCCCTCATATCTTCTGTTATGTTTCTGACATGTAAGAAATAGAGGTGTTTGAAATGAGATAGACCATGTGAGGACATTTAAGCAAAAGTTTGCTGAGACAAACAGTTGATGGCTATAGACAAGTCTATAAATAATGTGTAGACTAGTTTGCTGTTATCCCTAGATTTATTGACAGTATCTATAAAGGTTAGATGTGCAGTGTTAGTATTATGGGAAGAATAAAAGCTGTGATGTGTGTGGGAGGATAGGAGTTCCTCCTGCAGGATAGAAAGTAGTGAGAGTTTATTAGGGGAAAGGCAAAGCTGAAATGTAGAATAATAGATAGGTAGGTACTTTTGGGGAGGGGGTCTGAGTATGCATGGATAAAGTACAAACCAGTGTGGGAGGGAGAAAGGTTGTTGGGAATGATGCTAAATGTTAGATGGGAATTGAGAAATAGGAAAATAGAATAATCAAACTCAAAAAAAAAAAAAAAACAAAGAACAAAAAACAAAAAAACAAAACAAAACAAAAGCAAATGGAAAACAGTCTCAATGTGTAAACCACACTTTAATTTAGTCCCTTATTCTGATACCTTGGCCATTTGCCTTATACGAATAATTCACCATTGCATTGTGGTCATATTTATACAAACCCAGTATGCATTTAATTAATCTTAGAATCAAACAATCATTTAAAGGTATAAACCCTTATTTAGTCACAAGCCCATATGTACCTCTAAATACAACTATACAATAAATAAACATATACAAAATTCATATTGTCAATTAGCATCTACTCCTAGGATATACTGTCCTATAATTTAATATCATTCTATATTCAACTTTATTTAATTCCTCCCTGAAGTTACCCCCTCTGGGCAAATGTAGATGGGCTAAAACACTAAAAAATAGACTCAGACTGGAGCCTCCATGTGCTACAGAAAAATTATCTGCAATAGGTCTATTTAGACTGTGTCTTCTGATGTCACCCAAGTGCTCCAAAATTCTAACTTTAACCTTGTATTTTGTTTATCCTATATACCATTTTATATCCTGACAGCCACACACAATCACATATTCTACGCAATAAGATTCACAACTGAACCTTCCGATTGATACATAGTTTCTACCATTAAATTTTACTCCTGTTAGGTTTTCCATTCTATTGCAAACTTTACAGTTCCCACATGCTCGAGCCCACATCCTATCCCCCTTATTGATAAATCCAGAATTGACACTCAGTAATTCTTTCAAATTACTATACCTCCCAATCAAAAAGGTCACAGGTTTGGGGACTAACCTTCCACAGTAGCATCCTGACACACCACATGCCAAAGTGTTTTTACTATTTTTCAAATATAAAAGAATAGGGAGAACATTTGGTCACAAAAAACAACCTTTCATCATTACCTTGTGTATTATGGGATTTATTATTTCTCCCATAAAACATTTTGCACAATGCAATGATGAATTATTCCCAGAAGGCGAATGGCTGAGGTACCAAAATAAACACAGAATAAATTAAAGTGTGGTTTACATGGTACTGCTTTTTTCCATTTTTTTTTGTTTTTTCAAATTGGACAACAGAAACAGAAGTGTTTATATGATTGTAATGAGTTGTTTGTTTGTTGAAGGCTATGGAATGGTTGTCAAAGGTGAAATGTGTATGTTGGAAGTATAATGGTAAAGTAAGAGGAGATGGGTGGAAATTGGGAATAGGGCTTCCCACGATCAGGCCACTTAATACAGAGAGCAATCAATTTATAGCTGTTATAGAGCAATTAACAAGAAGGCACAAAGTAGAACAGGTTTTCATTCAGTTACTGAATGCAAGAATCAGGATGCTAGAGAGACTAAGTAACTGATATATATTGGTCAAAAGAAAGGACAGTGGCCAGCTTAGTAAGTGGTCCATAGAGTGTAGAGACTACTCCTTTGGGGGAATGCCACAGGCACTTTTCAGTGCAGAACAGCCATACATTTGTCTAAAGTTAATACATATGAAGGCCTTTCATGTTAAACTTGCTTACATTACACAATGGCAATATTCTCAGTGAAAACATTTGCAGAGGTGGGCCTTGAGGCAGAGCACCTACAGTTTAAGGGTCAATGGTGGATGCAATGATCACAGCCTCTAAAAGGAAAGAAAAGAGAAAAAAAACTCTACTCAATTATAATATTATATGTAGGCAATAAAGTTAATACTTATTCCTAGAGACGGAGGAAGCACCACATTGAGTCAGAGTAAGAGAATAGGGTGTATTGTAAGATTAGGGAGAGATTAAGAATGTTTATGAATGTAATGTCAAAATAGGTTTAGCAGGACATATATTGATAGAGAACTACAGTGATAAATTTTATGAAGCTGTATAGAGCAAATTATAAGAGCATAGCATTACACTGATAAACACCATATAAAACCTTGACTTAGTAAACATTTATTGAATTAACCAGTATGTCAAAAGAGTGCTATATATAACAAAATACCAACAGCTGAAATTACACACATACTTGTTAAAGGGCACAGGCTTAACATATATGAAGATTGTCCAACTAGAATAAAGTCATTGCAACTACAGCACACTACCAAAATCTTTTCATTGTTCTACACAGCCTTAAAACAAATACAAATGTAATAAAATATGGCACATATCTGTACAGTGAAGGAAGATGATGACTGAGTGGATGTGGAGGTCAAAGTGAGGGATAATCTTAGATTCCCTTAAAAAAGTACTGACAGAACCATTTTACAACCCAGTAATGAGACTTAGCTGTGATATTGCTGTCCTCTCTACAGTATTATAGCTGTTATTTGATCAGCTGTTTTTTCACAAGCAGAAATGACCATCTAGCTCTTATAGCACGTTGTCACTAGCAATATTATTTGCATATGCTTTTGTATAAATATTGTTCAAAACTCCTCCTTCCTTGCCTCAACAAGATACAAACCCAAGTCTTAGTAAAGTACCTAGTAAGCTTTACATTACCCTGACACTACAACATATGGATGTTTGATCATTGTAGGCAGGCAGATCATTAAATGTCACTGACACCCATTATGAGGATGCAACAGATCGTAGAGCATGTTATGCAGGTGGAAACCACAAAATCAAGGTTTTGAACTAGATGTCAAATATGGCTTATACAGCTTTAATAGTAATACGCTAGCTACAGTGATTTGCACGTAATTTGTTACACAGTTTTTCTGGAAAACTTACTTTGAATGCATACATTATTGAAAGTAGATTACAATCTTACTGTCATTGCATTTTTATTATTTAATGTGTTATTAAATTATGCTAGAAGTGAAGAAATACTTGCTTAATTGAGACATACATCTGCAGAAGTGCAGAAATATTTTATTTCAAGAGATTATCCATCTGAAAGTAGAGAACTATATTTCTCAGTGGAAATATGCTTCAGCTGTAACCCTTGAAATTCTCCTGCTGAGTGAAAACTTAGAAAGCCAAAGCTTTTGATTTAGATGATTTATTTATTTATCATTTTGAGTGGATTACCTATAAAACCTGAAAAAAAATAGAGTTATATTCTTGTATTTCACCAGGTGGGAACCCTTAAAGGTATTTAAATATTTCGCCTTTCTTAAAGAAGAGAAAAACAGAATAGCAATACTTAGAGACAAATTTCAATAATTACTGGTGGTTAAAGGACTAATTAGTAGGGCATATAAAACATTGAATGCTAACTATAGGAATCAATCAGAGGAAGTTAGAAAGGATTGAAAAGAGAGATTAGATAAGCAATTCACAATGAAACAATGGGAGGATATATTTATAGCTCCCAAATATGCAACAAAGTATAGAATATTTCAGATTATTTTGCTTGGAATTGTTTGCATAGGTATTTTTGTACTCCAATCAGGTTCCAAAGAATTGTTCCTCAGACATTACTCAGGTAGCTGGCAAATGTTGGAGATGTGATTGGGAAGAAAGAGATAATTGGGAAGATATTTCGGGGAGTGTAATGAGTTGGCAAAATTTAAAAATTCCCTGCAGATTACTCTGTCAGAAATACTGGATGAACTGTGATCCAAAATTGGAATGGCGTAGACATAGCAAGGCCTTGCTGAGTTTAATTCTGGTGGCTGTCAAAAAACAATTACTAGAAAATGGAAATCAAAGTCCAAATCAACCATACTAGAAGTAGTGACTATAGTAACAGAGAAGAAAATAACTGGAAGTGGGATCTTCATGCCCATGGGTGGGGACCTCAGTCACACTGCTGCCTTCTGGAGGCACATGCACTTCAGATTCCACAACACCCTCCCATCCAAGGGATGGAGAATAAAAAAAGAATTGTGTGAACGATACATGCAGAATAATGTTTTGTGGAGGAATGAGGTTTATCACAAGGCAGAAATTTGATTGACAATGACTGTATAGAAGATTATATGTGAGATAATTTTTGCAACTTAAAATATGTCAATATAGTTTGTTTCCATTTATATAAATGAATGATTGTCTCTGTCATAAGTGATAATTCAATAAAGATGTTTCTTGTTTAAAAAAATATTGGATGCCTAGAAAGAATTTGACATTAATTTGACATTTGTATTTTATATGGTCACACAGGTCTTCATAGATGCTTATATGACTTAACTGATTAAGCCAGGCAAAGACAAAATTTGTTGAGTTAAATAATTCATTAATAAGATATCTATTTGTATGTAGTATGGAAAATGATGAAACAAGAGGCAGTCTGTTAAGGAAAACAACCTGACCATATCAAAAACTGTAGATGTGGAAAAAACAAGTGACATTATTAGTATACAGTTAAAGGAATTAAGTGAGGAAAATGATATGTGAAAGATAATGGGCCGGATTCACGAAGGCTTGCACGGAGTGTAAGAGACGTGCAACACTCCATGCAAGCCTTGCGATCCAGGAACAGCCCTAAACTCCGTGTAAGAGACCAGCTAAAACGTCTCTTACACGGACTGGGCGTGGACAAGCTAAATACCTCACTTGCATTAGAAAGGTATGCAAATGAGGTATATTAGCGATCCACGAAGCAGAAACCAGTCCGTGTAGGAGACGTTTTAGCTGCAGAAATGTACTCAGTTGACAACTGAGTACATTTCTGCAAAATCCACAACGGAGCGATGTCAGCTCCCAAAAGGTTGCATATGAATCAGGCAGCATGCCAATGGCCAAATATGTGGCCATTGGCAAGATAACCCGATGGAAAAATATTAAAAATATATTTTTTTTTTTTCGGCAATCGCCGATGTTTAAACCCAGCGCAGCCCAGCAAAGCGGGCTGCGCTGTATAGAAGCATAAAAGAAGGGTATAAACCCACAAATGTGGGATTCATGTAATACATGGAATGACAATGCAGGGACCAGCAGACCAAAACCAACATGGCCACCGTGTAGTGGTTGCTAAGGGGGGAAGCTGAGTCTAAGACATGTAACTAAGCATTAGTAGGCAATCTTATGTAAATGAGGGTTAGGATACTGAATACCACAGTCACATAGCAAATGAGCATGGCCTGAGTAGTGTAAGAGATACAAAAGGGGGAGGAATAGAGTAGGAGATAGGTGACATCACTGGGGGGAATGGTAGAAAGAAACGCAGTTCATTGGAGGCCAGTGTAACATTACAGATGACAGGCACAGATCATGGAAAGAGGTGTGCCACTACATAAGTCATGGAAAGACAAGAAATGGAAGGTGTACACTGTTACCTACACTAAAGTTTCTTGCTGGCCGTGCATGCGCACGTGTGCGCGCAATGAACCGCGAGTAAGGCAGTGTGCGCGCGTGTAAGACAGTCTGAGTATGTTGGAGGCTGTTGGCAGACGTGTAACAGTGTTTGCGCGGGTGTACGCGTGTTTAAACCTGAATAAGTAGATCCATAACCGTGTAAGCACATGTGCGCGCGTTTAAGCCACTGTGAGCGTGTTTCAGATAGTATGCAAGTTGCTCCCCCCTGAGGAAACAGAAAGGAAAAAGGAAGCAACAGAATTAATAGGAAGCTAGCAGGGATAACTGCTGAAGCTAGCAGTTGAAAATAATTAGAAGCAGGCAATTACACAGGCAAAGTAGTAGCCCAGCCCAGCACTTAAAACACTGCAAACAATAGTGCAGGATGTTGTCATTAAGAGACACTGCAAAACAGGAGTAAGCTAATAGAAGTGAAAACTGAAAATGCTGAACTTAGAGCAGAAATGCTAGGGGCTGCCATAGCTGTCTTAATGATACATAGGCAACTTGCTGAGGGTGGTGACAATGCAGATGGTGCCAGACAACCCACAGTGAGGAGATGGAGGAGAGTGTACAGGCCCAGGGTCACCTACCACGTGTTACATGAGCTGGAGATAGTAGAGCGCTATAGAGTGGACAGAGAGCTCCTGCATTAGATTGTTGAGCTGTGCAGGCCACGCCTCACACACAGAACCAACAGAGGGGAACCCATCCCAGTGGAAACCAAGGTATGTGTTGGCCTAAGAATACTAGCAACAGGTACCTTCCAGAGACCAACTGGCGATATGATGGGGATATCACAGGCATCAGCCTCCAGGGTACTACACCAGTTCCTGGATGCCATGTCAGCACATGTCGGTGATCATGTATATTTCCCCAATGCCCGTGAGGTATTGGCCAGCAATATGCGTCTCTTCCAGCAAATAGCGGAATACCCTGAGGTACTGGGTGCTATAGACTGCACGCCCATATGCATCAAAGCACCAACAGGAGAGCGGGGTAGGGCCTACATAAACCACAAGGGCTTCCCCTCCATCAACTGCCAGGTCGTGTGTGATGCCCAGGGCATAATAATGAATGTGTGTGCTGGCTGCCCTGGGAGTTATCACGATTCCCACATCTGGCATTTGACGCAGCTGTACCAGACATTTGCCAATGGAGACATCCCACATGGACACCTAGTGGGGGATGCAGGTTATGCACTGGAGCCGTGGCTGATGACACCCATCAGAAACACACACACACCTGAACAGGAACGCCATAATGAGGCACACGCACAAACACGTAATGTGATAGAGCGTGTGTTTGGGCTGCTGAAGTCACGGTTCTGGTGTCTGGACACATCTGGTGGAGCCTTGCAGTACACACCAACTACATGTACCCAAATTGTCATGGTATGTGCTATACTACATAATATGATCTTGCGAAAACAGCTGCAGCAGGACCAGCATAGGGCCGGGCCAAACAGCCCCCCACCATTGCCAAGGCCAGCACAGGCAGAGCGTGACTCGGAGGAGGAACAACCTGAGCCTGTCCCAGTAAGCAGAAGGAGGCGTGCCCAGTATGCCCTGGCCTTGGCAAAGAGGCAACACATAGCACATACTTGGCTCAGTAGGAACCTTGGGAATGACACCCCTCTCTGACTCACTCATATAGTAACAGGGATGCCTAACATGACACAACCTGCTCTCAAACATGTACAGGGAAGTGTAATATGCGCATCCGACAGAGGCAGCCCTGCTGCACCACCTGAGGCATGAATGCTATGTGTCAAGTAATGTAACACCAAGTACTATATGCACACCTGAGGACCCTGACTAACATCCTATCCTGACCAAGCATCATGCCACAACATGACAACGAGATGATCAAGTGCAACAATTGACTGAAGTATCGCAGTTAGTCAAAGGGGACCCAATGTGTGCCAGTCTGGGATGACATGCTGAGCATGACATGATGCACCACCCGCTAGGACTGGCGTGCACCTATCAGTGCAGGCCATATGGATACTGGCAAAGGCTGTCATCACCCACAGTGTGCCCTGAATAGGTAAGGCTCAAAAGACAAACCTATCTCCATAGGTACCAGAAGGGATAAGAATAAGATAATGGATAAGTCGAAACAGCAAGATGCATGCAGTCCGGACTCACCCAGTATGGAGAATGTTGATAACTGTGCTGTAACAGAACACTGAGGCAAGGCCCACAACAGCACCCTAACACTACCAGGTTACACCTCATACTGTGCTGTACAGCCACAAAACTTGGAACAAGCTACAAAAGGAGGGTGACTAGCAAGAATTGTCAAGGATAACCACACCCCCATGTCGGTACCACAACAAAAAGCAGCATGGACTAGCCATGCTCAAGTAACAGTGGCTAAAACTGCCCCCCAGTTCATAGCCTGCTACAGACTACTGTCCCAACACCAGGAACTGCATCTGGCCTATGCTGGAATACATGAATATATCAAGTCCTCCAACCCACATTATATTGGTTGACTGCAAATACCCAGACATAGACTTGGAACATTATACTAGCTCCAACAGTGTCGGACAAAGGTTCATAGAATCCACAAACCAAAAGGCCCAGGAACAACGTACCACTCCCATAAGAGGGGTAAGCATACCGGATGTGATAATCAGCAACATGGGTACTGGATGTCAAGATGAGAAGTGTATTGCTCACTGGTAAAACCAGACCATAGAGTAATCACACTGGATATACAAAACCTGACCACAGTCCCTGGCCTGGAAACCACAGTGGAAAACATGTGTTAAGCAATACCTGCACTCCTCCAAACTGATGTGGAATCCATTAAAGATCCCGTGCAGGTGCAAAATATGGGCCACACCTCAGAACCTGTAATACAGCCATTCCATGAACACTGCCAGGAATGCTTGGATTATGCAGTCCTAAATTAAAACAAGACACAGTGCCTAAATCTGGCATGGTGGACACCAGCCATAACCAAAACATGCAAGAGAACGAGGAAGCTACTACATGATAGAGCAAACACAGACAATGAAGTAAGCACAGATCGGTAGTATGGCAATAACATCTGTCCACACATGCAATCCACTAAGGCCAGCCACAACAAGTGGAATCTGTGAATCCCGAGGCAATGTCACACCTGGCCCAAGTACACAGACAACCCCCAACTCCACCCAAGAAATACAAAAATATGTGAGAGATGCAACCATCCATCCAAACTGGAGGCTGAGCTCCCTCAACTCAGTACTCCCAAAACAAGTCAGTAGGAGAAGGTAACCACACACACCACAAACACAGTCCCACATAGACCTACCACAACTGCAAACCAAACACATAAACACAGACAAACATTCCCAGAGGTACAAATTACAAACACAGCACACCAACAGAGGCCTCTAAAGCAGACACCCAATCAAACAGCCCGCAAACATAGCAAATGCAACACATAGCACACAAAGCTGGTGTGCCAAACAGTCACAGGCCAGAAGGAGAAACAACATGCCTGATACAGTTGTAATAGGTGACTCCATAGTCAGACACACTGCTGTCCTGCACACCAGACTGAACAAGGGAAAGGGTACAGTAAGCTGCCCGTAGGCTGCCACAATATGCCACATAACAGAAGTATGTAGGTCACTCCAAAGCAAGTAGAAATATGATGCAGTCATAGTCCATGCTGGTGTGAATGACCTGAGATGTACCACCCTAGACTACAGGAAAAGAGACATAGATGAGCTATCTGATTATGTAGTCCAGGCCGGTATGACACTCACCGTTCGCAGCATCCTACCCTTAACAACAGTAATGCCACAGTACAAACACGAACTGATCAGTCATAGCAAGTGGCACACTTACTGGTGTTATTCCAAGGGGATGCAATATCTGTCTGCCTGGGATGTCATGCTTGACAAGCCACGCAGCTGTCCTTGGGATGGCCTGCACCTGTTACCCCTGGGCGTCTGAATATTGGATAAGGCATTTGCCACCTCCATAGAGCCTTTCGTAGGCAAGGCAGAAAAGACTGACCTACCACCCTACAAAACATAAGTGGGAAGAAACATAAGGGAAATGCTGACCAATGCCAGATGTGTACACCCCAATATGCATGCCCCCGAGGCCATCCCCAGAATGGAGAACATCGATGTCTGTGCAGTGACAGAATCCTGCTGCAAGCCTCCTGACAGCACACCAGCACTACCAGGTTATACCACGTATCATGTGTCATGGCCCCAAACCCTGGAATGAAACATAAAAGGAGGGTGAGTATCCATAGTCAGCACAGACACCCATACGTCCAGGTAACTGACAATGCACAAGGCATTTGAGTACACACATGTGCAACTAACTGTAGGCAAGACTGCTGTGCAGTCTGTAGCATGCTACAGACCGCACTCTCACACACAATAACCCCACCCAGCCATCCTGAAGACAATGGACAGTATGAATGTCCCACCAAATAACAAACAAGGTACCACAAAGTACCACATAGGTGGTAAACCAGTATGTATAGAAAGAGGAACCAGGGACCTAGGGACACACGTGGACAGTAACCTGTTATGTGACACCCACATTGCCAATGTGGCTAGGAAGACTGTCTACATTTGACACTGTAGCAGGAAAGGAGTCACATCTATGGCAACAGAGGTCATTGTGCCCCTATACCTTTCTCCAATCACACCCATAATCCAGTACAATGCCTCATATGGGATGTATCTTACCTGACACCTGCAGCAGTTAGAAAGACCTGAAAGGTACCTCACCAATAGGATAAAGGGTCACAAATATATGTCATATGCTGCCTGGCTGTAGACACCCCAGCTGAATCCAGTCACATACGGCCTACACAGAGGCATTGCATGCCTGTTGTAGGAGGCCATGCCCAACGCCAGAGTAATGGACATGCCCCACCCTAGAGAACACAAATCCACTGGAGCTGTGAGAGGGAGAGATGTCAACCTCAACTAATAATGAAATAGGATGTGCTGGTGGGACAGATACATAATCCAGAGGCTCCCCACACCCTGGACCAGAATTCCATTCCATGTTAGGCAGAGCCCCTCACTGACACTCTTCAACAGGAATCTCGCCAAGTGGATGGATGATTGTAGAGTTACACTGGGGGTCTTCACTGTGTCATGTCCAGACAGAGGCACAGCCAAGCAAAACATAAATGGCCATAATATGCACATAGCAAGGGGTGTCAAAAGCCACACACACTCTGGCTAGGCTAACAAATGCCCAGGGTGGATAGCCTAGTATGACCCTATGAACCTATGAAGATACAAATTGTACAGGACGCTAAGGATAATCCCAAGGCTTTCACAACTGATGGTAGTAACCATGTTGGGAATTCACAGATATGTCCTGAATCACACAAATACCACAAACACACACACATACTGCCAACATACATCCTGACAGGTGCAGTGCAAACCCCCCAATGCAGAATATCTATCCCAGCAGACTGCTGGCCCCCTGACATTGCAGATGCTGAGGTAACAGCCAACATCTACAAAGCAAAACACACAGCAGCAATGGTATGAGATGTTGTCCTGGGCTTAGTGCAACATGGACACCAAGATGAATGGAATGCAAAACCACACTACTGCTCAAAGTCAGCCTTACCACAGAATATGTACCCAAAGAGCAGTGTACAACAACAGTGGTCCTTCTCAACAAAGGTGTTGCCTGAATGGATACTGAACAGTACTACCCCAGAATCCTGAGAAGCTTGGTTTGCACAGCTGTGGAAAGGATCAGCATGTACCACAGACATAAAGATATTGGGGACCTACTGACACCAGACCCAACCCAGTGTGGCCCACCCAAGTGCAGATCCTGCCCCTAACCATGTTTGACTCAATTGAAACAGCCATTAAGGTCATTGATGAGGGCAATGTGCTCCACACAGTGTATCTGGACCTTGCAAAGGCTTCTATATAATACCCTACGTGTTCATTATAGATAGGCTCACCAGCTTAAATATAAACCCACATGTCAGTAGAGGGGTTGCAAACCAGACCAAGGACAGAACAGACATGGTCAGACATGCTGCAGCCATGTCAGACTACAAACCAGATATAACTGGCATCCCACAAGGCTTTGTCCTGGGATCTCCCCCGTCTTGTATATATGTCCCATAGGCACAGGCAAACATGGAAGGACCATGTCCGAACATGGTTGCAGAGGACTACAAACTGCTCACCACATATGATCCACCAGCTGACACAAGCATCCCACAAAAGGGCCACATAGAAACAGAAAACTGGTGCCATAGCCATGTCAGCAAGCTAAGTGCAGAAACGTGTATAGTTAACCCCCGTGGATATACAGTAAGTGCCCACCAATTACCACATATGTGTTAACCCATTATGTAGTTAACATGTAATGAGAGACCTGGGGACACAAGGTGATAGATAGCCTGCATTGGACAAACATGTGCTGTAGTGTTTACAGGAACATACCATATACCCACCTAATCATGAAGGCTGTCAGATCTAGAAAAGGGGAGGTCATTGCGGCTCTGCAGTCATCCATCATCAGCGGTACAATTGACTACAATCGCCCCTGTGGGATGTACCTCAGCAGACACCTCCATCAACTGTAAAGTCCCCAACAGTACCTCATCAGGAGTATCAAACAGCTTGCCCAGATGCCATGTGTTGCCTGTGTTGCTGGCATCAATAAACATGCTGCACCTTGCACAATCTGAATGGCAGTGAGCTATGCACATGAGAGACCTGAACCCCAGCACTGACTTACATAGGACAAGCTGTACTGCGTGCACCATAACACAGAAGCCACCCCAACACAGGCTACCCATAGAGTCACATATCAATCTATCTCAATAGGAATCCAGATGAGTGGGTGGGAGATGGTAGATTTAACCTGGGTACCACTGTCATGTCACAGGTAGACAGAGGCACAGTATACTAACCATGACATATGTCATGGCAAACTCCACTTACAATGTGTGTTGAAGGACAAACATACTCTCCAACTAGCATTACACATGGACTAGGGCACATCACTAGTGTTTGCAAATGTACACCTATGTTGTGGAATACACTACCAATGTCGGACAAGCCTGGTGTAAGTAGTTCATATCTGAACAGAATGCAACATGGTCAGATGTACACAACTGGCCCGTAACCAGGCTGTTGTGCCCACTATCGAAATGTAAAGCAGTGATAGCAGTAAAGCCTAGGATACTGCCCACCACAGTCAAAGTACTACCAGTACACTATACAGTACTACAGTGTTAGGTCAGTGTGAAAGGATGTTGACAGCTGTATGCAAAGTACCTCATGCAAACACTGCAGGCACAGTATAACCCTGTTGTGTTCACACACAAAGCAGTTGTACCGTAACTACACAACATGACACACAACACACAACCATAAACGGGTGATAGTTGTTGAAGTTCACACCCATCCACAAATGTGGTGGGCTGCAGAGTCCAACATATGGAATGCTCACACTGGGCATGCTCACACACATTGACAACATGCCATGGGAAGGCTGAACTGGGCATGCTCACACACAGGCCAAATTTCGGTGTAGCAGTTGGACACACATAGCTGGTATTGTTATGTTGTAATCCAGGAACCAACCACATTATAGCAGTCTGCCCAGTGCACACAGCTAGATGACTACAGAGACATACGTGATATAGTGGATCCCTCCCACATGCAAACATCTGCCACAGATGCACAAGTTGTTCATACAAACAGGGAATGTTATGGCAATAAAGATGTGCAAACAGTCTATCAGCAACAAATAATGTGCATTTGACAATTAAACATATGGGTGTAGAGGTCAACACTAGGCCGTTTGCCCTAGGGAATGACAGCTTAGCCAGAGTGTGCTTGGTGTCTGCCTCCCCACAAGATGCACAAGCCCCTTTCTAAACACAGATGATGTCAGCACCCTATAAGTACAGAAGGAGGAAAGAAACTTCCCAGTAATCGGAATAGCGCGCTCCGCTAATGTGTCCGTTTCAAGTGTCATAACCTAGTTAGGCAGGGGTTTCAAATCCTGCAAATGCTCAGTGTGTGTGTGTGTGTGTGTGTGTGTGTGTGTGTGTGTGAGTTGGGTTGTTGTGTGTGTAAGTCTGCGGGAGAGAAATGTCCCTTTTGGCAAATAGGAAAACACACTACAGGATGTACATTCCCTTTCTAAACACCGATGACATCAGCACCCAATAAGTACAGCAGGAGAAAAGAAACCTCCCAGTAATGCGAATAGCGCGCTTTGCTAATGCATCCGTCTCAAGTGTCATAACATAGTTAAGTAGGGGTTTGAATCCTGTGAATGGCAAGTGTGTGTGCTTGTCTGAGGGGTGTTTGTGTGTGTAAGGGAAATGTCCCTTTTGGCAAATAGGACAACACACTACAGGATGCACATTCCCTTTCTAAACACCGATGACATCAGCACTCAATAAGTACAGCAGGAGAAAAGAAACCTCCCAGTCATGTGAATAGCGTGCTCTGCTAATGCATCCGTCTCAAGTGTCATAACATAGTTAGGTAGGGGTTTGAATCCTGTGAATGGCAAGTGTGTGTGCTTGTCTGAGGGGTGTTTGCGTGTGTGAGGGAAATGTCCCTTTTGGCAAATAGGACAACACACTACAGGATGCACATTCCCTTTCTAAACACCGATGACATCAGCACCCAATAAGTACAGCAGGAGAAAAGAAACCTCCCAGTAATGCGAATAGCGCGCTCTGCTAATGCATCCGTCTCAAGTGTCATAACATAATTAGATAGGGGTTTGAATCCTGTGAATGGCAAGTGTGTGTGCTTGTTTAAGGGGTGTTTGTGTGTGTGAGGAAAATGTCCCTTTTGGCAAATAGGACAACACACTACAGGATGCACATTCCCCTTCTAAACACCGATGACATCAGCACCCAATAAGTACAGCAGGAGAAAAGAAACCTCCCACTAATGTGAATAGCGCGCTCTGCTAATGCGTCTGTCTCCAGTGTCATAACATAATTAGGTAGAGGTTTGAATCCTGTGAATTAGCAAGTGTGTGTGCTTGACTGAGGGGTGTTTGTGTGTGTGAGGGAAATGTCCCTTTTGGCAAATAGGACAACACACTACAGGATGCACATTCCCTTTCTAAACACCAATGACATCAGCACCCAATAAGTACAGCAGGAGAAAAGAAACCTCCCAGTCAATGCGAATAGCGCGCTCTGCTAATGCATCCGTCTCAAGTGTCATAACATAATTAAGTAGGGGTTTGAATCCTGTGAATGGCAAGTGTGTGTGCTTGTCTGAGGGGTGTTTGTGTGTGTGAGGGAAATGTCCCTTTTGGCAAATAGGACAACACACTACAGGATGCACATTCCCCTTCTAAACACCGATGACATCAGCACCCAATAAGTACAGCAGGAGAAAAGAACCCTCCCAGTAATGCGAATAGCGCACTCTACTAATGCATCCATCTCAAGTGTCATAACATAGTTAGGTAGGGGTTTGAATCCTGTGAATGGCAAGTGTGTGTGTTTGTCTGAGGGGTGTTTGTGTGTGTGAGGGAAATGTCCCTTTTGGCAAATAGGACAACACACTACAGGATGCACATTCCCTTTCTAAACACCGATGACATCAGCACCCAATAAGTACAGCAGGAGAAAAGAAACCTCCCAGTAATGCGAATAGCGTCCTCTGCTAATGCGTCCGTCTCAAGTGTCATAACATAGTTAGGCAGGGGTTTGAATCCTGTGAATGGCAAGTGTGTGTGTTTGTCTGAGGGGGGTAGTGTGTGAGGAGAAGGTCCCTTTTGTCAACTATGTGAACAGACTACAGGATGCACATTCCCCTTTCTAAACACTGTTCAGCAGAAGGCCATGGTTCTGGCATAAGTTGTCTGTTGCTATGATGCCCCTTTGGAGGATGCTTGTGTCAGCTGAAGAGGTGATTATGGTGGCCTGTTTGCAGTCATCTGCATATTTGGACAGCCACAGTCCGTCCGTGTTGGCCTGTACCTCCAAGAAATATATACCAAACAAGAGGGTCCCAGGACTGAGCCTTGTGGGACACAACCCGTAACTGTTGTGGGGTCTGGCATGGCTCCAGCAATGCTAACCATGTGGTATCTGTCTTTGAGCCACTGTGCAATCCATCTAGTGACATAGGGCCTTATATTCCAGCTGGTGACCTTCTCTAGAATGCCCAAGTGGGGTATTGTTGTGAAGGCGTCTGCAAGGTCCAGGTAGGCTGTGTGAACCACCTTCCCCTCATCAATGGCCTTGGTGACTGTTTCAAAGAAATCAACCGGGTTAAACCCAGTAGTGCTGGTGTGCTCTCAGTAGCCCTGAACCAGGCATCTGTAACTGCACAGATATCGATGTTTTCCATGCCAAGGAGTGTTTTGGGTGCACCTATCTGGAGGTGCAGATATCTGGCATTGGGTAGCATTGCTCTTAGTTTTGTATCCCTTGTGATACCTATGAAGGTGGGTTTGTCATCTGAGCCCTGCCTAACATAGGCACTATGGGGGTAGCAAGAGCCTTTGCCAATATCTGAATGACCAATGCAAATTGTACACATGCTCATAGGATGCAGGTGTCAAGGAATATGCTGCGTGGCCAGTATAGTCCTCCAGCATGGGTCCTCTGAAGTAATTCACCCCAGTCTACACAAGTGTAGAGTCTGCATGTGCTAAACACAGTTTGTGTGCAGTGACAACCTTGCCTGGGGTGGAGATGGGATATGGATGTCCAGGGAAAGGTGGACATGGGCAGCTATCAACAATGGTGGTCTACCTCCGGTGTGGAACAGTGGGTACCCACGTTGCAGATGGACAGGTGCAATATGTATTAACCCATGTGGCTGTGGTGTGTGGTACTGCCATAGCACATGGACCCTCAAATTGGAGTGGTGGTAGGGTATAGTGGTAGAGGCCTGAGTAGGTCACACACACAATATGCCTGTACCTGATGTTAACAACTGGAACGGTGTATGTGAATACCTGCATATCCTGGCACTGTTCCCAGGGAAGCTAGGTGTGTGTCCCGGATGTGGGTGTGGTGTGCTGGACTGGTAGTGTTGTGTGTTACAGGTCCTGTGGTCCCAAAGCATGGTATGGAACATAACCTGCCAGTGCGATGTGCACACCTGACCCTGATGTAGGTGGCTGCAAATGCATATACATGCTATCCCCCACCTGACAGGTTGTACGACAACCACAGACCTCTGTGGAAATGAAGATGTCAGCACCCTAGAAATACTACGGGTGGAGAACAGATGCCCAGTAATTCGGATAGTGCGCTCTGCTAATGTGTCGCTCTCAAGTGTCATAATATAGTTAGGTAGGGGTTCGAATCCTGCAAATGCTCAGTGTGTGTGTATGTGTGTGGGTGAGTGGGGTTTGTGTGTGTGAAAGGCTGTGAGAGGGAAATGTTCCTTTAGCCAACTGGGAGAACACACTACAGGATACACACGCCCCTTTCTTAACACAGATGATGTCAGCATCCTATAAGTACAGCAGGAGAAGAGAAGCCTCCCAGTAATGCGAATAGCGCGCTCTGCTACTGCATCCGTCACATGTGTCATAACATAGTTAGGTAGTGGTTTGAATCCTGCAGATGCCAAGTGTGTGTGTTTGGAGGGGGGGATGATTGTGTGTGTGCAGATATGTATGGGGGAAATGTTCCTTTCGACAAATGGGAGAACACACTACAGGATGCACACGCCCCTGTCTTAACACAGATGATGTCAGCACCGTATAGGTACAGCAGGAGAAGGGAAGCCTCCCAGTAATGCGAATAGCATGCTCTGCTAATGTGTTCCCCCTGTGTATCGTAATGTAATTAGGTAGGAATTTGAAACCTGTTAATACATGTGTGTGTGTGCATGTCCGTATGAAAGACATGTTAGTTTTGGCAATCAGGTGATCACACTACCTGATGCACATTACCCTTTCAAAGTACTGATGTTGTCAGCACCCTCTAAGTATATCCAGAGACGAGGAACTATCTAGTAAACTGAACAGTGCGCTTTGCTAATGCGTCCCTCCCACGTGTCATGACATAGGTAGGTAGGGGAATGAATCCTGCATAGGGCACATTTGCATGTGTGTGGGGGTAGTAGGGTGTGTGTAAATGCAAGTGTGAGGGAACAGATCCTTTGGGCAAATAATACTATACACCAGATGCTGCATACCCCACCAGTAAACACAGGGGATGTCACCACACTATCAGCACAGCCAGACAGGGCTAGTTGGCTAGTAATGCCAATAGTGTGCTCTGCTACTGTGTCTATTGCCATTGTCAGAGTACAGATAGGTATGTTTGGGTAACCCACAACTATCAAGTGTGGTTGTGTCACACAGTATGACCTTGTGCGGGTGTGTGTACATACCAATGCATGCCATTGCCTAAACCAGCAATGGCATTGCACACATGATGTATGTGTGTGACACATACACAGAAATACCTGTGACCTGCAGTAGTCACCATGTCTGACACATGCTTTGTGTGGATAAATGGTATTAGCAATGTATACCAATATGACTGTGTCTCCTGCTGTGCAGGGTCCGCACGTGGTATGTCCCTAGACAGTGTGGGTGTCTATGGTGAAAGACCTAGAGCAGGGGATACACATCTGGTCTGGCCCATATAGTGTACATGTAGTCAATGTACAGGTGCTGTATGTTCCCACCTGTTGTGGTAGTGGTAACATGTCATTCCACTGCATTTCGGTGACCACATGCTGTGAACCCGTCAACTAGAGTGTTGTAGCTACAGCAATGCTCACACACAATGTTCGGCTGGATGCAGTATGGCCTTATAAACACAGTTCATGGGACTGTCATATTGCCGCTGTTGTTATGGAGGATGGGTGGTCTTCCTGTGTATGTGAGGGTTGTGTGTGCCATGCTATGAACCAGATGGCATTCTGACACACTGTCAGCTGCACCTGAGTAGGCCCTGATGGTTTGTGCTGTGCCAACAACCTGGAGGTGTGTGTATCTGTGTTGACTCGGGATACCACACCCCTATCCATGTGTGTTACTTGTGTAGGGGACGACAGGCATGGTAAGGGGCATAGCCTGTCAGTGATGGGTAACACCTGTGAGCCATGACCCATGCATCTGGTACTGCACAGACACTGCAGTTCACCGTGCTGAGGGCAGTGTCCGGTGCATGCATCCTCCGGTGTACACTGCTGTAGTTGTGTAGCAGCACTGTCAGTGTCCTAACCTGTGTGATACCCACGGAGGTCACTATGTAAACCATGTCCTGCAGCATAAGGCAGTATGTGTGTACCAAGGAGCCTTGCCAGTATACATCGGGCCATGTGTGTCACGTGCAAGATGACCCGTGAACAGCAATGTGGCTTCCCTAGCATGTAAGCACACGTTGACAGCCAGTGGATACCCTATGAATGACAGTGGAGACTGAGCATAATGCAGACATACAACAGCCTTCCCACATATAGTGGTAGAATACCTGGGGAGAGTATGTTGGCAACTAATATCAGGCTCATACTGGCCTGTGCCAAATGCTGAGAGATCCATTCTATGTTCCCTATCACGTAGTCCAGGGAGGTATGTCCCAGGCAGCCACACTGGCATGGTCAATGAGTGAGTCATATCTGTCCATGCCTCTGTCTGACCTGTATGCATGTGTGCTGTGGTGGACCATAGTGCCCCTGAGTCATATCACTGTGCCCTTCACCAGATACAGCCTGTTGAGCGGGACCCCAGTGCAGCACACATGACAGGTACCTGACACGTCTATAGCAGGTGTGTTGTGTAGCCCTACAGGCTGTGGGTGTGTGGTACAGGGGATGTGCATGCCATGTGTGGCATGTGCTGTGTTCCGACGGAACATATGCCTGTGTGCCAGCTGCGGAGGTGTGTGATGCACAGGCAGGCTGCTAGTCTGAGTCCCCACGTATGCCCCAGTGTGTTCAGCATGCTGTCAGTGTGTGGCAATGTCTGCCTGGTATTGTTGTCACTGTAATATCATGTTTCGATTTATGTATTGGTCCTACATATGTTGATTGGGATAGCCAAACTGGATGCATGTCCATTCCCAGGGTAGGCCCATGGAGACAAGCTACGAGGGTAGCAGATACAGCATTAGAAAATACTAGCATGACATAGTACAAACAGATTATGTACAGAGATTACATAAGTAAGCAGGTCCAACATGTTCCACAGGTTAATGCCAGACCTGAGCACAAGCCAGGATTACATTGTATTTACACAGTACAGTGGTTCACACAGGTTACACATCCGAGTTAGCCAGGCCTGATACACTGACATAGCCAGTTACATGACAAATGTTGTTTGGGTCTACTGTTAAATGACCTAAGGTGGACATTAGGGTAATACCAGCTGGAAGTGGGTTCCAGGATCTACGTACAGGATTTGCAAAGACAGAATCACCAGCTGTGTTAATAGACTCGCTAGTCCGAAGCAGTACAATGTTAGAGGCTGGAAGCGGTCTAGGATTGTTATAGGGGGTGATTGTAATTTAAGTGCAGGAGTATTGTCTGGATTATACAGGATTTTATAGGCCATAATCAGTTGGTTATACTGTATTAGGCTGGGTATTGCAAGCCAACCAAGCTGATTTAGATTGATGCAATGATGTGTCCTACCAGGCGGGCCAGTGGCAAACCTGGCAATGTGGTTGTAGCAAATCCAGTGCTTGTTAAGGACAGTCTTGTTCATATGTGAGAGTAGAGGGGATGCATACAGAAGGGCTGCAACACGGTGTGAGCAAGCTATGGCACCTCTAGCTGGAGGGGCTAGGAAGGCTTTAATTCTGTAAAGTGACCCTAGGTTTCTATTGATGGCTTGGCTAATCTGGTTAACATGTATGTCACATGTGAGGTTTATTGTCTATGATAACACCTAATAGTTGTTGAGATGGGTCAGGGTAGAGTATTGTGCCATCGGTAGATGTTATGGTAATGGTGAACGTGGTAGACCTACGTGTTTGTGGAATAACAGCAGTCCAGTTTGATTGGGATGTAGGATCAGACGACGTTCACAAAGCCAGTTTGCTATTGTATTACAGGTGGTCTGGGTAGCTGAACATAACTCTACTGGAGATGTGGCTGGGCAGATCAGAGTAGGGTATACAGCATATTGGATACAGCTGGTGTTTGGGATGACAGTATAACGGTCGTTAATGACAATGGAGGACAGCAAGGGCCTTAGGATAGAGCCTTGTGGTACTCTGAGGGTGTTTGGTAGATGGTTAGAGGGTTTGGTCTGCCAGAGGCCGGCCTGCTATTGACCATGCAGGTAGGATTGACACCATTGGAAGGCTCCAGTATCTAGACAGTCTGTGCAGGGTGCAGAGTCCAAGTTGGTGATAAACCATATCGTATGCCTTTGAGTTATCCAAACAGAGGGCTGTGGATATATCATTGATGTTGCAGGTATGGCTTATGGTGTTAGTAAAGGCTAGGAGGCCTGACGGAGTGCTGTGATGGGAACGTAAGCCATGCTGAGTGTCTGCCATACTGCGATGTTGGACTAGGCGGTGCATGACTTGTCTATGACGAAGGTCACCATAACCTCTGCAAGTGGAGAGTGTATAGCTATTGGCCTATCAGTGGAGACGTCAGTAGAGCTGCCTCCTGTGTGAAGTGGGATTACATATGACATTTTACAGATGGTGGGAAAGTTAGTTTCTAACATAGTACCTTTGATTACCTTTGAGACGGGGTAAGCAATAGCATCATCTGGTTTTGATAGGTACTCGGCAGGGTGTTGATCGGCACACAGTGTAGTGGGTTCCACTGTTACAACCGAGGTACGGAGAAGTGAAGTGGGGACCGGTTGGCAGTTGGACGCAAGTAGTTTTCTAGGGGTGCTGCTTTCGGAACCAGAGGAGCTAGGAGGTAGTTGGCAAGCTAGGGCCTGCACTGTCTCAGTAAAGAACTGGTCAAAGCTATCAGGAACGTCTTCAGGGGTATAATCATTAGTAGCGGCAGGGATTGGGTTTGACGTTTGTCCTGTACGTAGTATGTATGACATGCCACCTGACAGGGTATGGCATCACTGGGTTCAGAGAGACCGGTCCCCAGACTGGCTGTGTGGTGGCATCCCACACATGTGTTGTATATACCTGGCCAAGGGTGATGGCTGACTGCATACATGTGGCAGCTGTGACGATGACACATGACCCACATAAACCATGACTGGACCATAGAGGCGATTCACAGGTTACCTTTGGACATGCCACCCTAGTAGTGTGATTGCCATGGTGAGTACCAACACATAGGGCCAATGGGGAACAACATACTGAAGGTGTGTATGTGTGGGTGGACTGCCTCTGTCTCATAGCACTGACATATATGACTGCACATGTGGGTATATGCCGGGTAAGACGTGTGCAATGTGTCACAGGCTACTCACATGTGTACAGGACAGACAGTGCCGTTCTGTCATGTATAAGGTTGACATACATATGGTACGCTATGCAGATGTCAGTAGCAGTCTACAGAAGCACTGTAACCCTGCATTGCAGGTGTAAGCAGTGTTCCAGGGCACCCCAGGCGAACATGCATGCAAACAAGGCTACAGTACACAGGGCTGGAAGTACTGCATCATACAACAAAGAAGGGGTAACAATAACAGTAATTCACAATGCATATATGTAGGCACTGTCAACATGTACCCAGGAATACGCAGCACAGATGGCCATGGTGGGACCGATATTATGTCATACTTATTTGTGGTCTGGACAACATTGGTACTGCACACATATCTAGATGCGTGAACATACACATGGCATAGTTGTTGTGGGCATCTTGACACCATTACTGTACATGTCCACCATTGCATATCACTACTTGCGTTAGCATTCCCCCTGTGCTACCCATGTATGCGGCTATCTGTTGACAACCTTACCACCGGCATGCAATTATGTGCAGCTGTTATGCTTTGGTATGTACTATGGGTGCAGATAACAATTCATGACATTCATACAGTTACTACAGCAGGCATGCTGGGGTACACACACAGTCATAGCAGCACACTGTACTGTTACCAACATGATACTACTAATACACGTCTATGTAGTCACCCTGTGCATCAGCAACATGTTTACCTGTTCCCGCAATGATGTTGGAGACTGCAGGAGGTGGCACAGTGTCATCATATGCACAGGGTGTGGATTAGGTATGCCTGGGTCAGCCACTGATACCACCAATTGACATGTGTGTGTATGTGTGTTGGTGAGGGGCAGCAGTACAGGGTGGGCCAGTGTTGCTGCAGTGTGTGCGTGTATGTGGTTGCCCCTAAGTGTTGACATTCTGCATGTGTGTATGCACGCACACAGTTCCACCTCATGGCTGCCATATACAGGGGTTTGTGGACAGCCACAGACTGCACCTGACAGGCCATACAGATCAGTGTCTGTGTGCACGGACACGGTACCTGTGCCTGGCAGGGGTGCTATGGACCATATCCAGTACAATGCCTGTCTGGGTACTGTCATCAGAAGCGGGAGTGTGTTGACTGGACACATGTCCCTGTTGGGACTGTCCAGAGCCACGCGCACGTGGTCTCCTGGGGCGTTCCGATGACAGCACAGACCCAGCTTTGCTGGGGCTGCTGCTGGCACTATGGGGGCGTGCGCAAGCCTGTTGCCGTCCGCGCCGACTGCCAGCTGCTGCCGCCGCCGGCATACGGCCACGTCAACACCGCAGACGCCCACCACTGCCCTGGCTCATGGACATCTGGTTGTGGAACTGCTGTAAGATGTCCCCACAACGTCTGTCTATGACATCGGTGAAGTTACGGATAGCATCCGCAATGTCACGCATACTGTCTGTCATGGCTGAGCGGCATGCTCTGAGCTCCCTCAGAGCCTGTCTGGTGTACCTTTCCATACGTGACTGAGCCTGCATGACAGTCCGAAACATCGCTGAGGTTGACAGACCTCGTTGGGCACGTCGGCCAGAGGCAGTACGCCCACGGATGCTCCCACGAGAACCCATGGGCAACTGTCTGTGTGGTACCATCGGAGGACCCTGCCCATGGCTGCTGTGTGGGGACGCATGTGCCACAGGTACCACATTACCCTGGTCTATGCCCGCTGTATCCTGTCCATCACCTAGGGACAATGGTGACATAGGATGTATAGGCAGGATGACTGTGCGTAATGATGGGGTTGACAGCTGTGTACTGTCAATTGGCTGACCAATGGCAGACCCTGACACACCGTCCTGTACCATTACACATATATCATCATTACCAGTAGCCATGGCACAGGATTCAGGTTCCCTGCTGCAGGTCACCAGAGCAGCCCCAGAACCTGTGGGATGAAGACAGGAAACACAGTTTACATTCTCCAGACATTGTTATCAGTGATGCACTTATACACGCATGCACACATGGACACATGCACACGGGCACACATGCACACATGCACACATGCACACGTGGACACATGCACATGTGGACACATGCACACATGCACACATGGACACATGCACACATGCACACGTGGACACATGCACACATGGACACATGCACACATGGACACATGCACACATGCACACAGGCACACATGCACACAGGCACACATGGACACAGGCACACATGCACACATGCACACGTGGTCACAGGCACACATGCACACGTGGACACAGGCACACATGCACACTTGCACACGTGGACACAGGCACACATGCACACTTGGACACAGGCACACATGCACACATGCACACATGGGTACTGACACACCTGCACACATGCACACATGCACACCCTGCAGTATACACACAGAGCACTACTGAGTTACACTACTGTTACTAGCATTTTCAGGACTATTATAGGTTATGTTAAACACACTCACCAGCATGGATGGCCTGTCTCTCTGTAACCCTGGAGGGACCTGCAGAAATGATGAGATTAATGTTAGTGGGCACATCTGTCCCATTCATATTGCATATGATACAGTGTACAGAACAGTCAGGTGTACATATGGCATATTACCTGCATGCTCCATGTCATGCTGCTGTGTGGAACCAGCCTCCATCATAATACAGGTGTACTGCTGTTGGTGTTCCGGGGCTGGAGCCACAACACTTAGGAGTAGCCCCTCCAGTCTGGTGAGGGGGGGATGTGTGGCCACCCCACCTCCTGTGGCGACCTGTTGCCTGTGGATATCTGCTGCACGCTGCCGGACACTTCGGATTAAATCACTGCAGTGATGTCGTACCTGCTCATATGTCCTGTTATGCATGCCAATTTCATTTACCCTATGGACCAGGTCTTGCCACAGTGCGGCCCTCTCCTGCTGGTTCTGACTGGTGAGGGAAAACAGGATGACATACTCCCGCACCAGGCTCTGGTGGATCTCCTCATCCTCCGCAACGGAGTAGGTGGGGTTACGCTGTTGCGCCATCTCCCTGGAAGATAACACAGACAGGATATCAGCAGACCATGTCAGCAATGTATGGCACACATACTATACATGTTATGCATGTGTAGTGATATACTACTACTCCCATATGTTGCATGTGTGTGTGCCGTGGTGGATACACAGGTACATGGCCAGATATCAGTGCTCAGCCAATACCTGTGCAACAATACCTGCCACATTCCACACTACGTAGTAGCATGCCCCATCGGTCAGCACACACTGACAGGTGCTATGCACAACCTCACTCTGGGGGTCCATGCCAAGGTACTGTATGTGGGACACCATCCACTACTCTGCTGTGGACAGACGTTACACGGCCTGGATATACATATCCCACCACCACCACCAGTACAGTAGACTACATTGATATGTATGTGGTCAGACAGTTATTCCCTTGCTGGGACTGGGATGGTATCCATGCAGCGCACTGGGCCAGTGGAAGCCACAGGCCACACTGCTGACCCCTTTGCAAATGCTTACCACAGACATGCTGCAGATTGCATGACACTTGCACACACATGTCTAACCCAGACCCTATGCACAACGGTTAGGCATCCTGTCCAGTGGACCCCAGACAGAGGCAGATTGTATAACAATAGCAGGGGGCTACTGCAGGACAGAGCACATTCACATTAAGGGTAGGCATCTGTGGTCAACACTGGTACTACGCTACAGACCGTCATAACAACAGCCACAGCCTACTCTGGGAGGGTAATAGACACAAACACTGTGGATGACCACAAGGCCTTCTTCAGTTAAGTTACACATACGGACCACATGCCTCGGATATGCTCTGTGTTAGTCCACACCTACTTAACATTCACCAAACACACGCATATTGGCAACATTCCTACAGACATGTTCGGTGCACATATTCCCCCCTCCCTCTCCCTCACCTTTCGGATATCTATCACAGCTGGGTGTAACCTCCCTATCATCGCACATGTCCAGGTGAGGGCCGCCCTCACCGGAGGAGAACACACAGCATCACTGTGACTTCGTGGTCCCCCTGGATGTGTGCTGCCAGCACTCTGAGGGGACATACCACCGCATGTAACACTGATGGTTTATCTTGGCCGTGCTACAGGATATGTACCTGGACAGTGGCATACAGCAGCAGTGGTCCCACAACACTAAGGGGACACCTCGACTGACCCTGGAAATTACCACATCATATGCATAATGGGCCTGGTCTGCTACGGTATGGGGTACTGCAGTATGGGATGCATGTGCAGTGACATCAGGTACCTGCAGACACTTGTTCCCAGCCAGTGTGCCTTTGGGATGTGCTGATCCTGGCTTGGGGCCTGGCTGACATTTCAAAGCAGTCACTACAGCCATTGCTAGGCCAACGCACAGACACATGCTACCAGGATCCTGGCCTATGACTGCTTGACATGTGATGTGTGGTCATCCCCTTTTGTTGGAACTACGTACACACAACATATCACATGGACATACCTATGGATACAGACCTATGACACATTTGGAGGGTTCACAGAATGCACACTGTTAACCTGCTACTTTGCATTACCTCTGTATGTCGCAGCTGGTTGCATTCCACAGCTTCTGCTTGCTGCTGCTATTACTGTCACTGCTGACAGCTTCAGGGTAGGGAGAGTCACAGTGTGTTTTTTTTTATTTTGGTGCTCTCTCTCTCTCTCTCTCTCTCTCTCTCTTCCACTTCTCAGCCTCTCTGTCTGCTTACAGACAATGCAATTAATTTCTTGCATGTGGGGAGTGTTAGCACTGAATGCTTTTGTAGGTATTTGCATAGGTCCATGTGATGGCCTCTGCACCAATTGAAGGCCAGCATTTGCTAATTGCATACAGCCGGTTGTGTACTGATTGCAGTTCTCACTGTGATTTCAGGTCAGTGCTATAAAAGGGTATGTGTGATAGGCGTTGCCCTTTCAGATTGTGTGGGTGGGGACCATGCTGGTATGCTGTGGACAGTGTTCTGTGACTGTAAAGGTTAGTATCTCTCTCATGCTTCAGGCTGTGTTGTATATTCACAGTTCTCCATTCCTCTTTCATGTTCCCTGTAGCAATTGTGTATGCACATTGACTCCTACAAGTATATATATATATATATATATATATATATATATACATATATATATATATATATATATATATATATATATATATATATATATATGTACATATGCATACATATATCTATGTTCTTTAACTGACCTTATTATCTACAGGCTGCCAACTAGCATGGCTGTTTCTTTTCACACACTGCTATTATGGATGTCCATTGTTTGTGACATTTATTTTAAATGGCATGCTTTGTGTACTACACATCCTATATTCCCTTTACATTCATCCCTACTTTTACATGTTATATTTATTTTAGCACAATGCATTTGTATAAGAGTCATGGCTTAGTGGTAGGTTGTACAGACTAGTGTTTTCAAGGTCCTGGGTTCGGGACTGACAGTGGGAGTTTATTTTTCTTTTGAACTGAGTACAGGACCTGTCAATCACAGTGACTAAGGCACTTTTAAGCAGTTGTAACCAGGCTAGCGCTGGTTTGCGTGGAGCTCACGCATGCGCACTGGCGGTTAACTCACAAGACACCCGTTACAACCGCTAACAGTGCTTACTCTGGCGACACCCGCTTATTTTCTTTGAAAGAAAAGAAAATGGGGAGACAGGAAAGTGGTGAAAAAGGGGTCACAAAGAGGGTAAGACAGTAGGGAAACAAGCTTGGGATGTGCAGGAGGGATGTAGGTAAGGCCCATAGCTGCCCATTTCTTCTGCAACAACAGCTGTGCATATGTATGTAATTTGGTGTGACATTTGAAACCTTCCACCCCTGGGAGAGGTGTCAGGATAACAATATTACTTGTTGTACAGCCAATTGTAATTGATAGGTTCCATGTCCAGTGGACATGTGTGCGGAATGGGCAGCTATGTATGGGGCGTAATTTTTTTGTGGGTACAGAGTGCCCTTTTTTTTTTTTTTCAGGTAAGAGTGGTATGTCAGGTGAAGGAAGTCAGTTCAGCTGGGGAGGTAGGCTGGGTAGATAAACAGACAAGACAAACAAGACGCATACAGGGGCGGTGTATGACACGTGTGGGGGGGTTACACAATTGACGGGGACGGAGGTTTGGATGTCCAGAGCCCATGAGCCCACAGATGGCAACAGTGGAACTGATATCCCCACCCATAGGCAGTTGCCACTGTTCCTTCACTGCCCAGGATGGGGCTGTGCTGGGGGCTGTGTAGGTGGGGCAACGGGCATGCCCATTAGTTGCGCCACCCATGCCTCGAGCTGGTGTAGGGGCTCAAGGACAGAGTCCCAAATCTCCCTACGCACCACAGTCCGGATGCTACGGAGGGTGAGAGGTGGATCTCCTCCGGCCACACTTGCAGAGGCGGGGCGAGCCCCATCCCCTGCAGCGCTTCCACCCGCAGGTGGTACAGGGCCACCGGAGGAGGGTCCGGACTCGGCACTAGTGCCAGGTGCACTCGCCAGCTGAGGTGGGAGAGGTGGGTCCACTGGAACCCGCCTTCCCTGTCGTTCTATGTTTTGCATTATGTCATGACAGTTTGGGTTAGTGACATATAATACCATTCACAGTTAGTTGTAACAGCATGCATTAGTATTCCCATTAACCAAACACCCAGATATTCACACCATTGAACAGCATGCATAACACATGCATAATTTGAACAGAAATACACAGTCCAACAACATGCAGGGTTAATTGATGGCAACAGGCCATCAGGTGTGGGTGTATGAACAGGGCAGATGCATCAACAGACATGCAAATATATATGACCCAACAGGACATACGTCCAGGGGTGTTAATTGTGATTGCACATACCATTTTCACGTGGAATGGGTTATAGGTGGTTATAGGGTGGGGTAAATAAGGTAATATTAACACCTTTGAATACCAATACATATGCTGTACATTTCTAATAGCTACAGTTATATACACACTACTGTTCTAACTACAGTGTCCTATATGTTAACTACTTCACCTTGCTGATAGGACTGTTACTGCAACATCAATATACATTTTAGTGTTCTTCATACACATTCATATCAAGCTTTGTTCAGATACATCATCCTGCTCCTTTTGCTTTATATACCTGCAGACAAGTGTGGATGTTTGGTATATCAGACAATCATCCTATCTGCATATTTCAGACTGGGAGCAACATATCCAGATTTTGGGATACACATTCCACATGCAGCAACACTTTGAACAGATTTTGCTGTTTGGTTCTGAGTCTCACATGCATTTAATTCTGTCTTGACTGCAGCATACTTTATTCAGGGGTTATTACTACTGTATTGCTGGATCAATGACACTCTCTCACACTCTCTCACTTGCTTTCATGTTACTATTCAGGATGGTACTTCTAGGCTTTATTTACATGTTTTAACAGTAGTTATTACAATACTTTCCAGCAGTCTCACTTCTGTCATGTTTCAGTATTTCCACAGGGATATATTTCACACATGTGATTTCATCATCTTCTGCAGCTATACTTTACATCCTGCTGCAGGTTGTGTACTATTTTCTTACAGGCAGGGCATTTTTATTTCTGAATATATGTTGGACAGTTTCATGTTTAGTTTACACTTACAGGCTGGGAACTCTTGTAATCAAACAGTACTTGCATACACTTTCACACTGTTACTTGCAGATTCTATTCCTTACTGGCTACACTGCACTCTTTTGCTGACTGTCATACTTTTATATTTCTTTATAGTTAGTGGTAGTGGATTACTGACCTGCCTGGTGGTGCAACCGCACCAGCCTATTGCCATAGGCTCTGCGGTTCGCAGAACGGACACCTGCAGCTGTAATATAAATGAAGTAATATTGGAATACACATCTCCATAATTTCAGCTAGTTTAACTTTTTACATACATAATTAATTGTTACTTACTCAGTGGTGGGGCGTTGGATGATTGCCGGGCCTCCTGGATCCAAAGGTTCAGTTGGTCCTGCTTGCATCTCTTCAGGTCCGCATGGTGGTGACGGACCTGCTCACCTGTCCTTGGAATCCCTGTGGCACTGGTGAGTTCATGAGCCAACCGGTCCCATGCCTCAGCCCTGTACGCTCCCCAGAGGACCTGGCCCTGCATGAGTTGGGCCTCATGATTGTGGACTAGGAGCCAGGCCATGTACCTGGACTCCTCAACACCCCACATCTGCGCTCGAAAGTGACTACCCTCTCCTACACCTGACATTCTGCCTGCAGGTCTGTTCTACAATCGTTTATGCTGTGTATTCCCGCCTATGGGGCTTATATAGTCCGTTTTTCCCGCACATATCTGTGATTGGCCATTTTGGAATTGTATCAACTTCAGTAAACCTGCATTGTCATGCTGTAGTTTGTATTCATTCCTATATATTAGCTATTATTGCATTTCTAGGTACTGCTGTCATGGCTTAGTGGTTCTGTACCTTGACTATGGTGTGTAGTATCCTGGGTTCGAACCTGACCACTATTTTCATGACTGTCTAGACATGCTGAGGGGTGTGTCTGTGTAAAGGCAGTTTTGATACGGCTTGCTCAACGTTGCCCGCCGGTTAGCTTGTTTGCGCGGTGCGCAGCTCCGCGCAAACGGGGTACGCTGCTTTAAGCCTCATTTGGCTATCGGCACGCATATTCTGCTCAGTTCAGTTAGGGGCACATATATTTAGCGTGTTAAACCTATGCTCAGCTACGGGCACTCATTTTGCACCAGTTAAACCACTGCTCATCTACGGGCACATGCACTCACCCTGTTAAACTGTAGCTCAGCTATGGGCACATCTGGCATTTTTTAGTCTTTTGTTACCTCACATTTCTTCAATATAAATGGGCTATTTCATTACAATTTACATATCTTGCGGTTTTATGTGTACATATTTGTCAGGGACTTGTTTCCTGCTTATTTTGCAAAAAAAAAAAAATTGGTGTTGTGGGGGCTCGAACCATGAATGCCTGCTCTGCAGCCAACATCTCTACCGCTACGCTATTGCTTCCTGGCTTATTTTGCATATTTAGTTCTTATATGCTTTCCCATTGACTGCTAACTGTAGCTGCGCTTACGGCACGCCAGCAAACGAAAGCACACTCACGGTTAAACATTTTTACAATTTAAAAAAAAAATGACATGTTCATTTATATTTCTTTTATGTTTCATAGTCTGTAGGGGCATGTGTTGTGTTGTGTTTATTCACATTTCCGTGGACTCTGTTGTGGGTGTCTACTTTGGGCACTTTTACACTTCTGGGGCGTGTCCGCTTGCAGGGCTCAGCCTACGGACACGCCCCCACATGTCTTACACGGACCGTGTTAGACTTAGGTGTGATTCAGCATGCTCTCATGAATATGCAGAGCATGCTGACATCACTCCGTTTAACTGCAGCCTCCGTGTAAGAGTTATAACTCTTACACGGAGGCTTCGTGAATCCTGCCCAATATGTCAGTATGGGAAATGAGAATTAAATAGAGAAAGTCTTACAAAAGAAATGGACATGAAACAGATAGCAATGAACCAATGTATTATTTAAAAAATGAAAGCATGAGGAAAACATTCTACAATTTAAACTGAAGTCACATGTACTAAGCATGGCTATAGGTATGATGGGAAATGTTGATGTGCATTTATTCAGTTCAGTAAAATCAATGTCGGAGAAGGATTTTTCTAAAATCTGCAAAGCAGACACATGTTTTCAGATTAATGTTTATGTTGAACAGAAACAAGGAAAGTAGCTGCTTGTAGCTATTGTGGGAATAAAAAGACTTAATGGTTTGAAACAGCATCAAAAGCAATAAATCAAGGGTGTATGTCAGACTGTTAAATTACTGAAAATAAATAGTAATGCATAATTTTAAACTTGACACAAGAGCAGTTTGTAATAGATATAGTTAAGGCACTGGGTGTGTTACATACTGTGCAAAGTCTACACTGTTAGCATATTTTGATGACCTGGTAGAAACATGAGCTTAAAAGCTGTAGAAATGATAGTGATGAAAAGAGAGTCATTACTCATTGTTTACTGTTGATGAAGTTGTCCAAAGTTCATAGTTATTTTCAGTACTAGCTGCAAACCAGTGATTCTGGCCACTGAAGTTACGTGAAACATGATCAGGGCAAGTTTTTTAATAATCCATTAAGAGGATATATATTCTTTAAAGTTACTTTTGCCATTTCATCAGCACCAGAGATATTCCAAAGAGCTCTGTTACTCCAGTAATTGAATGTTTAGAAGATGCTTTAAATATAACGGCTGATCTTTAAGTGTGGGATCAGAAAAAATTATATAAGAGTAAATGTACAATAAGAATTAAACAGTTGAAATACATGGTCTGTATGCTTAAATCAGAGGTATTGCTGAAAAAAAGTGAGAGAAATTGTGCAAATGTCAACCAGTTATTGGAGAAGATTCTAAAAATTATATATTTTACAAAGTTGCACTTGACATGCCTTGAAGAAAGCTGTTAGAGCAAGATGTAACATGGATATGGAATTAGGAGCAAGAAAATGTTATGAAATGATCAACAAACTAGTTACAGGTACTACATTATTAAAATACAACAATAGAAATTATCCACGTGTGTTAAAATTACTTAACTGATTAATATAGGCAAAGACTGAATTTTGTGAGTTATATAATTCATTAATAAGAGATGTGTTTGTATGTAATATAGAAAATGATGAAGCAAGGGTCAGTCTGCTAAAATGGTATAGGAACTGTTTTCCTACAAGTATATAGACCAATTGCCAGATGAGTGTAAAGACATTGATATGCAAGGAATGTGCTCATATAGCCAAGGAACCTTTAGCAGAGTTATGCATGGATATGACAAATTCCCTTAATTATTCCTTGGCAAAGAGGTTCACGTGGAAGAAAGACCTCAGATCCTCGCAAAGAATATTCAGAAAGTCTCTGTAAAGGTAACTCTAAGAATACAGATCACATTATGTATGGAAGCAACTACAGACAGATCACAGTCTTGATGTAAGAATATGTGCTGGAAGAAGTGTTGAGGAGGAACTGTAGATTGCTTGGATAAATCTGCAGTTACCAATGACAGAAGAAAAAAATAAAGAATTCTGGAGATATACTGACACTTAACTTAGAAATTCTGTTACTAAAAAAGATAAAATGAGCTGTCAGTTTGAGTAGAAATAATTAGTTAACTCTCATGACTTAATTTTTCTTTCATCAGGTATCACTTCATTAAGTTGCAGTGTATCCAAACATTTATCCAAATGGGAACATAAATGTTATTATCAGCAGATGACTGACACTGTAAGCAACAAAACACAGGGTGTGTTAGAGAATGATAAACAAACTAGTAACACATACTACATTACAGTTAACTACCTAACAGAGACGTTCTACTGATATTTTGCAGCGACTAAAGTTTTTCTGAGGATCTGGCAGAACAGAGGTGCAAAAGTCATCCTGCTCCTAGTTAGCCCTAAAAGATGTAGTCATTAACTTATTTTCCCTAGAAAATCTGAACTGTAAATGTTGACAGAGCAAGGGTATGATTTCCACTATTTATGAAGTTCTTGTGTGGATACCCAAATGCAATAGATGAACTGCTTGCTACTTCTCTTGGAAATCCATTATTTCTCTCTGGATTGACTTACAACTTTCTGATTGCTCAGTCATATTGGATGCAGTTTGCTTATTGGTCCAGTTTGTTTTAGGAATAAAGTGCTTCTAGACATGTCTATAAATTATACATAAAAGTTGTTAATAGTTTACAAGCCAGTGGTTGATGTTTCTTTTCTGTATTCTGCACCAGGAATTTAGAATGCACTTTGCAATGAAAGTGTTCTGGTCTTTTACAATTTTTTCATCTAATACAGCACATCTTACTGTTCTATGAAAATTTCTGCAAATTAACAATGATTTTTAAAATTTGGTATGGACACTGTTGTATTATTTTGATTTTAAAAATAACACTACTGCTTTTTTTTCTTTGCTGTTTAATGCTATTATGTACATGAGATATATTATCTTCTACATTGTCAAGTAATTACAGAAGCCCTAATATGCTTTCATACACACAAAGTAGTTTTAGAAGCAGAGCTTTAAGAAGCAGAATATTTAATCTTTTTAATTAACTTTAATTAACTTTACTGCAGTCCTGCATTTAAATCATAAAATAAATTAGAAAGGGTGGAACCCAGTCTATCAGCTTCAGATAAGAAAGAAAAATATGTTACTTAATGAATCAGGATGAAGTTTACCATATAATATTTTAGCTCATTTTATTCAGTGCAGTAACATTTACTTACAGTAAAATAATTAGCATTCAGTATTTTGGCAGACGTGTTTAAATTATACCACAGAGAAGCCATGTTTGGCAGCCATGCCCTAATTTTGTAGTCTTATGAACTGAAGGAAGGCACATTCTACAGATGAAGATTCAAATAACTGAGAATGGTATAGGCTGGGTAGATTTTTAACTCTCCCATCTTGGATTTGCTTAAATAAATTATACAACCAAGGCATCCATTTTAAAAATGGCTGATTTTAGGTTGTTATTTTCTGCAAAATATTGTGCACTAATAATTTTAGGAAAGCTTCATGAAACAATGTGATAGAGAGAGAGATTGCAAGCATCAACATTAGTCTTCTAATTACATTATAACTTACTTGTTTGATTTTCTTTTCACAGAAAGGCTAGATATAATAGCTGATTTTCTGGTTTACTATAGAAATGAGTGTCTCATAATGACAACATTAAAATGTTGTGCATTAATGTTTCTTTATAAGTTTGGAGACAATTTGGTAGTTACTAAACCATTTTATATAAGCTGATATATGAAACATTGCCAAAGACTGTGTTCTCATCTACATTCTAAATGGCATGGTATGTGGCAGCCTCTTACTATATTAATTGCTGAAATAATGAATACTGCAAGTAGACTAACAATACAAAAAAAATCATAGCCTTTCAGTAGATGGGCTTCAGATTTACAAATCCTGTTATATGCAGTTTACAGAACCACACACACACACACACACACACACACACACGCACGCACACACACACACACACACACACACACACACACACACACACACACACACACACACACGCACACACACACACACACACATGCACACACACATGTACCTGAGTGCCTTGTAAATCTGTTTGATTCTTTTTGAATGCCCGTGTGTCATATTGCAGGGGTTGAGATAGGTACGCAGCTACAGCATTTCACATGAATGTTATATAGTAATGAAATGGGGCATTTTTAGTTCATGTTATTTTCCTTTCCTTCCTTCTTTTTTATTTATTTCTTTTGTTTTCTTCTTTAAAATGGCATACCTTTTAAAATAATGCAAAATGCTCATGGACAGGTCAGTTTGAGAACACAAAATGCTAACTCCAAATGAATAAAAAAAAACATCACACACAGTCAGACATATACACATATGTATGCACATGCATACGTGTGAGCATGAGCAAACAATGACACCAATGAAATACACACACACACACACACACACATATTACATATAGCAACCACTTTTGGCAAATGGTAGAGAATGCCAACTGTCAGTGTGTGTGTATGTGTGTGTGTGTGTGTGTGTGTGTGTGTGTGTGTGTGTGTGTGTGTGTGTGTGTGTGTGTGTGTGTGTGTGTGTGTGTGTGTGTGTGTGTGTGTGTGTGTTTGTGGGAAGTGTCAGTGCATTCCAGAACTGTACATCACTGACCTTGTTTATCAAAGAATCATAGGATTCATTATTGGTATTGTACTATATTGATCTAGTTAAGTGCCTTGTTATTCTTAATATTGTGCCTGTGGGGAAGATCAGTGTTAACATGCTAGAACTGCACATCCTTGGGCTTGTTTATTGAAGAATCTTAGAATTTATTATTAATATTATGCTTTATTGATCTAGTGAAGTGCCCTGTTGTTTTTAATATTGCATCTGCTGTCACTATTGATAACTCAGTAAGAATGTTCTTTCATTCCTAATTTCTCTTTATGAGTTGTCTGAGCAATATAAACATAAACCTTCCTTACACCATTTTTCTTTCTTTCTTTAGTTCTTTATTTCTTTCTTTTTCTTAGTCAGGAAAGTGCAGCAGGCAGTGTCTATTCTTAGCGGACAAAATAATTGCATACCATTGCTATATACATATTTGGTGTTCAAAGAAGGGGAATTTGTCTTATATGCCTTTAATATACAGCTGACAGTTCATAGCTGCCCACCACAGCATCTTTTCCACTTCCCTTTTCCACTGCTTCATGCACTCTTGATGGTCTCTCTCTTCCTTATCACCTATTATCGTAATTCACACTGACAATGAGCGGCTCTGTCTGTGAAGATGTACTTCCTCAGACTGTGGCTGTGTGTTGTATATTTTTATTTTTTTTAATCTGGTGACATTTCAACCCCTATATCCCTCTTCCTTGTTTGCATTCACTCACATTATCAATATATAATCTTGAAAAACCAAGTCATGACCTTTCTGTCCTGCCAAGTCTCCAGTATATTTGTTCTTGCTTTCGTAATCTAGCCTGCTGTTTGGTCTTCTTACTCTTTATTATAGTTACACTGCTATGTTATTTTATGTTTGGCTTGCAGAGCTGCATGCAGCACATAAAATGAGGCCTGACCACTCCTGTAGAATAGTAGAATAGTAAAATGACATCCTTCTCTATGGGGTCTTCCCATTTGAGTATGCATCCGAACATCCCATTGGCTTTAACTGCAATATGATTTGCTCTGCATGTTATGGCCTAGTTATGATCATCTCTCAGTCATTCTTCTGGCTAACCTATATCAGCTCTACATTCATGTCTATATGTTATCTCATGCTTGGTTTCCCCTAGGTGCACTACTTTACATTTCACTGCGTTAAACCAGCTGTCATCTCTCTGTCCATTGATATATTTTCCAGATCTTTTGTTAGGTTATTCCCTTTATGTTATGCTATGCATTCTGCCTCAGTGTAATTCACTGTTAGTGCTCTTTGATATGTCCAAGATGTATGTGTTAAAAGTAACAGGTCCCTGCAATAAAAAATACTACAACAGAGCATTAGAATTCTTGTTCCTCTTTACAGTATCTCTTTACTACACAGTACCTTTTAGTTATCCTTTGTTATCCTTCCATTCATGTTTTATTCCATTGTCAACTGTAAACCCTTTGGGCCGGATTCATGAAGGCTTGCATGGAGTCTAAGAGTAGAGTAAGACTCCAGCAAGCCAACATGTCCACCGAGCGATCCAGGAACAGCCGACTGAGCTCTCCAAACTAGTCCTACATGGACAGGGCTGGGATATGCAAATTACCTCAATTGCCAGCAAACGCCATGCAAATGAGGTAAATTTGCGATCCAGGCAACCCAAACCTGTCCGAGTAGGAGTAGTGTTATTTGCAGAAAAAGGGAGCCGTGTCAGCTGGAAGAAAAGCATGCATTCACAGGAGGAAGCATGCCAATGGCCAAAAATATAGCCATTGGCAATGGGAAGTGATGCAAATTAAAAATAAAATAACTTTTTTTTTTTCAATCCCGATTTCCAGGGTTTAATCATAGCGCAGTGCTGCGCAAACGCGCTCTGCCCTAAAAAGCAGAAAATTAATAATTAAGATCCACAAATGTGGATTTCATAGCTAAAATTAATTTACAATGCAAGGGAATGGCAGGCTGAAGACAACATGGCCACAGAGTAGAGGTTGCTAAGGGGGGAAGCTCAGTCTAAGAGATGTAACTAAGCATTAGTAGGCAATCCTATGCAAATGAGAGTTATGATAGTGAATCGCAAGTTTACATAGCAAATGAGCACAGTCAGTGGAGTGTAGGAGTAGAATAACGGGAGTAACAGAGTAGAAGATAGGTGACATCACGAGGGGGGGTATGTATGAAAGGAGTGCAGCTCATTGGAGCAGAGTGACATGTGTCAGCTTACATTTACATAATAGTGAAAGAGGTGTGTCAACAGGTAGGCCAGGTAAAGTCAAGAAAGTGAAGGTGTATGCTGTGGATAGCACCAAAGTTTCTTGCTGAACATGCATGCACTCGTGTGCACACCAGTAAACCCGAGTAAGACAGTGTGCAAGCGTGTAAGCGTGTGTGCGCGCGTGCAGGCTTGAGTAAGCATATGTAAGGCTGTGTAAACAGTTGTAAGCGCATTTGCGGCAGTGTGCGCGCGTTTTAACAAGAATAAGCAAGTTTTAGTCCGTGTAAGCATGTGTGCGCGCGTGTGAGCTGGTGTGCACGTGTTTGCGCTTGTTTGCGCAGTGCTGCCCCCTGAGGAAACAGAAAGGGAAAAGGAAGCACAACAAATAGTAGGACGTTAACCAGGGAGTACTAGCAGAGCTAGCAGGTGAAAACAATCAGAATCAGGCAATTACACAGGCAGTACACTAGCCCAGCCCAGCCCAGCACTTAAAACTCAGCAAAAACCATTCCAGTATGTTTTTCTCAGACACACTGCAACACTGCAGTAAGCTAATAGAAGTGAAAACTGAAAAAGCTTTACTGAGACAAAGAAATGTTAGGGGCTGCCATTGCTGTCATAAGGTGACATATGCAACATGCTGAGGGTGGTGACAATGCAAATGCTGCTGAGCAACCCGCAGTGAGGAGACGGAGAAGAGTGTTCAGGCCTAGGGTAACCTACCAGGGGCTACATGAGCTGGAGATAGTGGAGCACTATAGAGTGGACAGAGACCTCATGCAGCAAATTGTTGGGCTGTGCAGGCCACGCCTCACACACAGAACTAACAGAGGGGAACCCATCCCAGTGGAAACCAAGGTATGTGTTGGCCTAAGAATATTAGCAACAGGTACCTTCGAGAGACCAAATGACAATATGATGAGGATTTCACAGGCATCAGCATCTAGGGTACTACACCAGTTCCTGAATGCCATGGCAGCACATGTCGGTGATCATGTATATTTCCCCAATTCCCATGAGGTATTGGCCAGCAATATGCGTCTCTTCCAGCAAATAGCGGAATACCCTGAGGTAGTGGGTGCAATAGACTGCACGCACATTTGCATCAAAGCACCAGCCGGTGAGCGGGTTAGGATCTACAATAACTGCAAGGGTTACCCCTCCATCAACTGCCAGGTCGTGTGTGATGCCCAGGGCATAATAATGAATGTGTGTGCTGGCTGCTGTGGAAGCTACCATGACTCCCATATCTGGCATCTGACACAGCTGTACCAGACATTTGCCAATGGGGACATCCCTCATGGTCACCTAGTGGGGGGTGCTGGATATGCACTTGAGCCGTGGCTGATGACACCCATCAGAAATGCACACACACCTGAACAGGAACACCATAATGAGGCACACGCACAAACAGAAAATGTAATTGAGCATGTGTTTGGGCTTCTCAAGTCACGGTTCCGGTGCCTGGACACATCTGGTGGAGCCTTGCAGTACTCACCAACTACATGTACCCAAATAGTCATGGTATGTGCTATGCTACACAATATGATCCTGCGAAAACAGCTGCAGCAGGAGCAGCATAGGGCCGGGCACAACAGCCCCCCACCATTGCCAAGGCCATCACAGGCAGACCGTGACTCAGAGGAGGAACAACCTGAGCCTGCCCCAGTAGGCAGAAGGAGGCGTGCCCAGTATGCTTTGGGCTTGGAAAAGAGGCAACGCATAGCATATACACTGGCTCAGTAGGAACCCTGGAAATGATACCTCTCTCCGACTTACACATATAGTAAAAGTGATGCCTAACTTGACACTACCTGTTAACAAACATGTATAGGGAGTGTAAAATGTGCATCCGACATAGGCAGTCCTGCAGCACCACCTGAGGCATGATTGCTATGTGTTAAGCAATATAAAGCACTGCTAAACAGCTCTCACCACTATTTAGTATATGTAAACAAAATTGCACACACTAAGTAGCACAACTACAGGTAATGTTCAGCAATATTGTGCACTGTCCAGCAATGTTGGGCAACATTGAGCAATGTTGTGCAAGTCTGGTCAAATGTGGGTATAGTTCATCAAAAGCAGGTTAATAAGTTCATATTTGGTTCACATTTCTTGAAGCAGTCTGTTCTGGCATGTATGAAAATATGAAGCAGTGACAGTCCTCGAGCCCAGGATACAGTGCACTATAGTCAGAGTACAGAACCACTAAACCATGACAGTATGTCAACGGTCAGCTTGTATGTAAAAATTTTGCTAAGTCAATGCTAAGTATCTCATGGAAACCTTGCAGGCATAGCATAATCCCTGTTGAGTTAAGACACAAAGGTGAGGTCTGCAGTAATAATAGAACCTGATATTCAACACGCATATAGTATAAATGTTAATATTGGTAATATTCACACACATCAACAAACGTAGTGGACCTCAGACAGCAACATACTGCAAGGTCACACTGGGCATGCTCACACACTGAAACTATGAGACAAATGTCAGGCAACAAAACACTGAAAGTCTGAACTGAGCATGCTCACACATTTAGGGCATGTTTGAGTACAGCAGTGGGCCACACATATCCCTCAGTTGCATGTGTCAACCCAGGAACCTTGCACTACTCACCAATCCACCATGTGCACACAGTGATATGACAGCAGACACAATATAATATAGTGAAATCCTGTCACAATCAAATATGTTGTGCAGAAACCTAGGTTGTTCATAGGAAGTGGTAAAGCAAAGAAGAAACAAAACCTGCAATCAGTACCATCACTGAACAATGTGCATACTGAACATTAGCATAGGTTCAGAGGTTGACACTAGGCTATCTGCCCTAGGGTATGTAGAAGCCTAGCCACAGTGTCTTTGTATTTTGCAACCACGCTAGATCAGTAGACTGTGCCTGTTAATAGTAGGTCACACAAGATATCTCACATATGTTCATTTCATTCTGCCTCTGTCTAGCAAGGACCCATAACATATCCCAGGGCTAAACATACGATCACCCATCCACCTGTGAAGATGTCACCTGTAGGTGGTCAGTGTGGGTCTGTGCATATGTGGGATTGTGATCACATTCCCAAGTGAGTGGAGCCTCTGTGATGGTAATATGCCCCTCCAGCATGTCCTATTAACATCATTGCTCACGTACCTGTCCCTGGAGCATGTAGCTGTAAGGGACTTTGATATCCTCATGTGGAGCCTATCCATCAATGCTGTGATGGACATGGCTTCAAACAAAAGGCACAGACTGCATCCAAGTAGGCAGTAAGCAACTGAGGAGAGCTGGGGTCACCATAGCCAAACTGTGCATACCATCTGTGTGAGTCCCTAGATCCACTTGGTTATGTAAATCTGTGTACATTCCAGTTGCTGCAGGTGTTGGGTAAGGTACATCCGAAATGGGGCATTGTATCCAAGCATGTGCCTGATGACTATAGGGTCACAATGACCCCACCTGATCTGGATATAAAACCGTATGGGATAAGGTTGGCTAAATAGAAGGTGTGTCCAACAACATTGGCAACGTGAATGTCAAAGGTGAGAGTAGTAAGTATTCATGTCCCCAAATCACAAATCACACACACTGTACGTGATGTATCATCACCTATGTGGTAATGTGTGTGCATGATGTTACTACCAAAGGTGATGACTATGCATGTAAAGGAAGGTAGCTGTAGGCCATGGCTCTGGCACCAGTCATCCATCTCTGTGAGACCCTTTCTGAGGATGCTTGTGCCAGCTGTGGAGTTGATTATGGAACACAGTTTTCAGTCATCTGCAAACATGGTCATCCATATTCCTCCTGTGTTAGCCAGTATGTATCAGAAATATATACAGAACGAGAGAGGTCCCAGGAATGAGCCCTGTGGGATGCCACATGTAACTGGTGTATAGTCAGACATGGCACCTGCAATACTGACCATGTGTCTGCTATCCATGATCCAGTTAGCAATCCATCTTGTGACATATGTGTAGATATTGAATCCGGTGATCTAATGTGTAAAGGCCAAGTGGGGTATTGTATAGAAGTGGTGTGTGAGTTCCAGGCAGGCTGTGTGGACAACCCTGTGTACGTCTATGGACCTGTTAACTGTTTAAAGACATCAAACATCTGCAAGAGGCAAGATATGCCCACAACAAAACCAAATTGTGTAGGATCCAGTGTCTGTAGGTTCACAATGTGTATGTGCATGTGTTCCAAATGATACACTCCATAGCATAGCAGACCAGAATAGTTAGGCATATATTGGGATAATGTCCAGGGTCCCTTGTGGCACCAGCACTGTGGAGCGGGTACACAGTAGCTGTACGCCATTCCCTGGGTACACATCCTGTAGTAACTGTGATATTGAACAGTGACATAATGTGAGTCTGAAGTTTGTCATGAATCTTGTGTATGCCACAGTCTGGGACACCATCTGTTCCCACTGATGCTGTGTTGTCTGCTATGGAGAGGGCAGCACACACATGTTCATCTGTGATGTCAGGGAGGTTACACCCTGTTGTGATGGACATGTGCGCTACAGGGGGGATGGTGGGGAAACATTCCCACTGAACCTGTTGTCCAGGATGTTTGCAATGTCAGTGGGTTCACTGTATCATTTGTAATTATGCAGTAACTCACAGCATATCTTTGAGTTCCCACCCAGGTCCCTGACATAACTAAATAAGGCCTTGTGATTGTCCATAGTGTGTGTTGCAAGTGTCTGTTAGAAGTGGGCCTTAGATGAATCAACAAGTGATCGTAGCTATACCATAGTACTGATCAGAGATGCCTTCCTGATTGTGATTGTGCTGTATAATGTAGTAGCCTCCTCCTGTCTCTGTATAGCTCAGTAATGGCTGTGGTCCAGTAGACAGGTCCCCTGCCTTTGGAGGAGTGAGTCTTGTAGTTATCTGGGATAGCATGATCCATGCATTCCAGTAGTTGTCCATAGAATGTGCTTGTAAAGTATGAAGTGGTCTGAGCCGTAATTAATACTGTCCCAGGGTCATTGAGGGATACCACCTCAGTTTGTACAAGTGTGATGTTTGCTCATGAGAAGTATGTCACCGAGATCACATAGGATGTGTGTGTGTGTGTATGGGATATGTATGTCTAGTGAGATGAATGTATGTTGCGACCTTAACAATTACAGGTATACCTCTGTTGTGGAACATAGAGTTCCCATGTGTGTGATCATCATGTCCCACATGTTTAACCCCCTGTGGGTGTGGTGACCAGGTCTGCCATAGCATTTGAGTGTAACAATCCTAGCAACTGTTGTGCGAGGGTGTCAGCGCTTGAGTAGTATACCCAGTCAATGTTTGTGTATTTGAAGTCACACAATATAATGGTGTTTGGTGAGACCTTCACATTCCCCAGTGTTCCCAGGAATAACGACTGTTGTGCCCAAGTTTGGGATTGTGGTTTGTAACAGTCTACAAACTGAAATGCAGTTTTGCCCACTCTCAATTGCACATGTATGTTCCCCAATGCTTTGTGCACTGCTACCAACCTGGAGGTGTGTGTATGAATGATGTATATGGATACCCCCCCTAATCCCAGGCTGACAGACACTGGATCCCCTATGAATGACAACAATATGTTAGGCAACTGTTAAAAGTGATCATGTCATCTGTATACTGTGACATAGTACTTGGTGAGGGTAAGATGCTACACAAGGTCAGGGTCATATTGTCCTGGGCTACATGATCAGAGAGCTCCTCTATGTCTCTTGTCATGTAGTCCAGGGAGGAACGTCTGAGAGTTTACACACCAGAATGGTCAATGATGGAGCCATATTTGTACTTGCAGTGGACTGACAACAGTGCATGTGTCATGTGGCATATCCTGGCACCCGACACACAACACAAAGTGACCTTCACCTTCTTCAGCCTGGTGAGTGGGATGTCAGTGTGACCGACAATTACAGTCACCCAATACAAGTGTATGAGGTGTGTTGTGTAGGCCTAAGGACAGTGACTGTGTGGCTCAATGACTTTGTGAACTATGTGATATGTGTGTATGGTTGTGTGTTAGCAGTAGTTTGTGTGTCTGCTTTGGATGTCTCTGCTGCTTAGGCAGAGTATATTTAGATGCTTCAAGTATGTCATTGTGTGTCAATGTATATGGTTTGCTGTTGTCATAGGTGCATGTGCGACTATATTTGTGGTGTGTGTGGTTACCTTCACCACCCGATAGACTATGCCAGTCATGGCTTGGGAGAGCTCAGCCTCCTGTCTGTCTATACAGTTGCACCTCTCATATATATCTGAGTTTGTTGGTAGAAAGACAGTGTTCCCTGTGTACATAAGGCAGTTGTAACAATGCGTCAGAATTCCAATATGCACCAGCTGGACTTGAGAGTACACACGAAACCAACCTTTGGACATGCCAGGATATGATGATGACATACACTGTCGACTGATCACAAAGGATCAGTAGTGTGTCAAGTGTGTAAAAGATTAGAACGGGTTTTAGTGTTCAGGTTTGTTGTTGCTGTGGAAAGATAATCTGCAAAGGAGTACAGACAGAAACATTACACCTCCTTCAGCTATGTCAGAAATATCGATGTACAGTCATATATGTCCTGAGTCAGGGTCAATTGTACCTGACTGACAATGTCAACATCCTGTCAGACAGGCCCATACATACATACCCACCCTCCAGTGACAAAAGGCCCTAACATTATACCAGGAGATATCACATGTAGAATGTGTAAACTGGTCCCCCCATGCCAAATGAATCCCATCACGTGGATAACATTGTTTCCCCATATGTGTCATAAGTGAACGACAGGACAAACAGACACTGCACCCGAATAGTCTGTTGAGCCTCACACTCTCTACAGGATCTTACACCGTTGAATGTGTTACAGCAACATGTGGCACACCCCACAAGTGTTGGTGCACAACACACCATGGGAACTATATTCCTATAAGCCTACGAAGTCCAAAATGCTAGTCCATGGAGCCCATCATGATTGCAGTCAGGAACAGAGATATTGTAAACCGACAAACACACAACCCAAACATTTGTGGTATGTTAATGAGCACATCATGTTCCCCAAACCTGCTAGATATCTTGCAAGGCAGCCACCCAGGACATACATCACTGACAGGAGCAACACAGGTCCCACATAGACTTTGAATAGCCCTTTACCAACATCACAGACACATGTTGTATCCACAAAACCTACAATCCGTGCATGAATATGTATTGTCATATGAAGGAATGGTAATTTGTCCACAGATAGATCACACCAGGTATGAATTGTGTATTCCTGTTCAAGATGTTCACACCTGCTGACCCACAAGGTTCATTCCTGGGATTGCATAACACTAAGTGCACACACATTACCATGTCCAGTCTGATGATGTCAGCAACCTACAAATATAGCATGTGAATATAAACCACACAGTAAAGCATATAGCGCGTCATGTTAATGCGTATCTCACTAGTGTCATAACATAGTTAGGTAGGTTTTTGAATCCAGCAATTGCTGAGTGTGTGTATGTATGTGTGAGATTGGCTTTGAGAGGACTGGCCTTTTCGGAGACTGTGGAAACACATTAGGAGTGGTGAATACTTCTTTGCCAAGTGTGATGATGTCAGCATCCTACAAATAGAGCTTTGGAAATGAATGCTCCCAGTAAAGCAAATAGCGTGTCGTGTTAATGCGGATCTTATTAGTGTCATAATATAGTTAGGTAGGTGTTTGAATCCTGCAATTGCTGAGTGTGTACGAGATTGGCTTTGAGAAAAGTGGCCTTTTTGGAGACTGTGGAAACACATTAGGTGTGGTGAATACCTCTTTGCCAAGTGTGATGATGTCAGCATCCTACAAATAGAGCTTTGGAAATGAATTCTCCCAGTAAAGCAAATAGTGTGTCGTGTTAATGTTTATCTCACTAGTGTCATAGCATAGTGAGGTAGGGGCTTGAGTCCTGCAAACACCAAGTGTGTGATTTCCTTTGAGAGGAGTAGCCTTTTTGGAGACTGGAAAAACACATTTTAAAAGAGGTGCATCCCTCTTCGGAAAGTCTGATGATGTCAGCATCCTACAAATATTCAAGGAGAACAGAAGCCACCCAGTAATGCATATAGTGTGCCGTGTTAATGCGTATCTCTGTAGTGTCATAACATAGTTAGGTAGAGGTTTGAATCCTGCAAATGCTGACTGTGTGTGTGTGACACAGGGGGTCAATGCAGTGTAGGTTTTGCTTTTACTACGGTATGACATATGTTTCAAACAGTATGTGCATTGCACACATCGGGTATCTGCATGTCAAATAGATTTGTGTATATGTGACCTCAATCAGTACATAGGTGTGAAGCCTGCATACTACATGAATACATTTGTAACCTTTGACAGATTGTGCCGCTGCTTCTCAGATCATAGGTCACATATGTATGTATGCGTCAAGACCGGCCAATGCAGTGATCCATGGCCAAGGACATCCCTGCCACACACATCCATGACACGTACTATAGAGTACTGTGAGTGAGGGTAATTGCTGGGGTATATGTCAGACATGTTCATACACACAATGACTGGCAATAATGGACAGTCATTATAGGTGTGCACCAGCCCTGTGGATATGCATGCAGGCCCCTAATGTTTTATGTGAAACATCGAGGGACCCCACAATACCTATGGATATGTGGATACCAAGGGACAGATGACATAACACGTGTCTGTCTGTACACATTGGTACCCAACATACATGTTGAGGGCTACCACCTATGTGGTACTGTCGGGATAGTATGTATAGTAAATGTGGATGACTATGCCATAGACGGTGTACTGCTATACAGCATGTATTGGACAACAGACATCTGTCTGTATGATACCCTTGTGTAGGATATGCGTCCCATCCGTGGAATGCAGTGTAGGCCAATGCATGCATTTCCAGATGTGGATGGACATATCCCTAGTATGTTTGCATGTACCTAAGAGGGCTATATGCCACACAGGTGTGATCCAAGGAACGTGTGGCGGTCAATACCACTGGTTACAGTTATAGTATAGTACTGGAAGGATCCAACTGTTACTGAGTTCCCTACAACTGTGAGTCATTTGTCAGGACATCATCTAATGATTGGTTATAGTCATGCTGTTGAGGTGGTGTATACTGCCAGACTGCAGATCATTGACAGATATCAACGGTATCACCCACAGCATAGTGCCAACCCATGTCATACACACATGTGTACCCATGTTAGTACATATCTGTAGTAGAATGCATACTGGCCATCGAAAGATACCATGAGATGTTAACAATGTGTAGAACAGGGTATGTCACACATCCCACGTGTCCACTATGCACATACATGCAGACAGTGTGCACACACCATGTTCACAGATGTACACCCGCTAATTTGTAATGCACACATCACACACGTACTGTCCACTCACTAACACATGCTGGCAACACTGTACACTTCACCCAAGTGGCACATGGGTGGACAATACATACTCAGACCTAACACTGGTGTAAACAATGCTACAATGACTATCAGAGCTGTGATGCATAATGCCTGCTGAGATATACCTACAAGGATATCAGTACACCTTACTGTTGGCAAATTGCTACTATTGCTACACTGCTATAATGTCACCCTGTGCATCAGAACCATGTTAGCCTATTCCTGCATCAATGTGACAGATGATAGGAGGTGGCACAGGTGTCATCATATGCACAGGGTGTGTTGTAGGTTTGCCAGAGCCCGGCATTGACCCATCCAATCGACATGTCTGTATGTGTGTGTGTGTGTGTGTTTGTGTGTGTGTGTGTGTGTGTGTGTGTGTGTGTGTGTGTGTGTGTGTGTGTGTGTGTGAGAGAGAGACAACAGTACTGCATGGGCCAATGTTGATGTAATGTGTGTGTGTATGTGTGAGCCCTAGTTGTATGGTACATGTGTGTGTGTGTCTGCATGTACACAACTCCACCATGTGGCTGCCATATATGGGCAGTTGTGGGACAGCCACAGACTGTACCTGCTAGGCCATACAGATCACTGTCGATGGCCATGGACACAGTACCTGTGCCTAGCAGGGGTGCTACGGGCAGTATTGGGTATCAACCCTGACTGGGTGCTATCATCAGAGGCAGAGGTATGATGACTGGAACCATGTCCCTGCTGGGACTGGCCAGCACCATGTGCATGTGGTCTAGTAGGACGGTCAATGGACAGGCCAGCCCCAGCATTGCTGGGGCTGGTACTGCCACTACGGGAGCGGCTGTGATCTGTGGTCTGTCCGTGACGACTGCCAGCTGATGCTGTTGCTGCCATGCGTCCGCTTCGGCTTCTCATCCTTCTCACACAGTCCTGGCTCATGGCTAACACATTGTGGAGGACATCTAATGTCTCCCTCCAACGGCTATCAATGACCTCGGTGTAATTCCGGATGGCACCGGCAAGGTCACAGATGCTGTCATTGATAGCAGTGTAATGGGCCCTCTGTGCCCTTAGTCCCTGTTGGGTGTACCATTCCATATATGCCTGTGCCTGCATTACAGCCCGGAACATACTGGAGGTTGTAATACCTCCAGAGGCACGTCTGCCAGGGGCAATATGACCAGTGGTGCTCCCCCGAGAACCCCTGGACATCTGCCTATGTGGTGCCGTTCCGGTAATTTGGCTATGGCTGCTGTGAGGGGATGCACATGCCATAGGTACCACACTCTCCTGGTCAATGCCAACTGTATGCTGTCCTTCAGCTATGGCCATTGGTGATGAGGGATGTAATGACAGTATGAGTGTGCACATAGATGGGGTTGACTGCTGTGTACTGTCGATTGGTGGCCCAACGACAGACCCTGTCAGACCTTCCTGTGCCACAATACATGTCTTATCATCTCCACTATTAGTGGCAGTGACATCAGGTTCCCTGCTGCATTCAGCCATGCCTAACTCAGCATCTGTGGAAGGAAGACAGGAAACGCACTTTACAATCTGTACATGATGTTAGCACACATGCACACATGCACACATGAACACATGCACACATGCACACATGAACACATGCACACATGCACACATGCACACATGAACACATGAACACATGCACACATGCACACATGCACACATGAACACATGCACACATGAACACATGAACACATGCACACATGCACACATGCACAGAAATACACTGCTCACCACAGCACATACACACACACACACACACACCAGCAATCCAACACATACACAATAGTGGGTGATAGTGGGTGACAGTGTCACAAGGAAAACAGTCACCACACACATGTCAGCAGGCAGACCATGTGTTGCTCAACACCATGCAGTACAAGTGTAGACAGCCCTATCTAATGACATTATACATGGCTTTGATGCATGTGTGTAGTTGTTCAGTGATTGGCTACACCCTGGAACACAATGTGTATATGGACGCAACATTGTTGTGCAAGTATTATCTGCTCTGCAATGTCATGTGCACCATCATTCAATGGTATACATACCATGGCTGCATGTGTTATCTGTGTGACACATAGATTGCCATGTCTGATGACAGTGTCTGTATCCATAGCACATAATAGTGGGCGCAGGTGTAGCAAATGCATGCAATGTACAGACATGGGATGAGTGGTGCATGTAGAAGTGAAGGAATTCCAATGCATGACATGGACATTGCACAGTGGTTATGGTGCATGTGGGACATATTGCAGATATGTTGTTGCCAGCCATGACATGGCATGCTACATGACTGCAACATTAAACACCACACATACCCAATGTGTGTCATGTGACCTATACACCCAATAGCATTGCAGGACATATATGTGACTCTTTGTACAGATGGCGACTGTTGTGCAAAATGCGTATACTAGCATATGTAAGCAAACACACAACATGCTATGCATAGTGTGTATAGGTGCATATGTTTGCACACACAGAACGATGAGATGCACAGCAAAGGCTGCTATGTGTAGTACTGTGGTCACTCTAACCGGATGGGGTGTAGTACCATGTGCCATCATCATCACCATGCATCTTGTGGTCACTCACAGCTACTAATGTGTGACAGACCACCACCTAGCATGTTGTACCTGAACTACAGTGCCGTGGATATGTTCACTATTACACAGCCACTTTGTACATGATTGTATGAGGTGCCCAGTAGGGAGCATTGCCTAACATGACTGTGCTATGTGTTGAAGAATGTTGCACAGCCCCATGATAGGCCTCTGTCCCTGAGGTACATCATGTGTGTGTGGAAGACATGTGGGATCCTGAAGTGTGACCTTACAGCGGGTGTGTGGTTATGCCATATGTAGCATGACTTTGTGTACTGCATGTGATAAATGTCTTATGTTTTGTACAGGTGTTGCAACTATGCCTATCCAATGTGCAGTACGGGGTTGCCACAACTGTGTGTCATGCTCTGTGTATTGCATGTCATTGAGGCAGCTACTGACATTACTGAGCTGTGCAATGTCTCACAGCAAACATGCATGGCATGCATTATGCGTAGGTGTGTTACGTGTACATGGCCTACACCTCACCTATGACATGCATATTTCATTACCAACATTGCAGGTATAACACACTCACCAGCATGGATCGGCTGCCCTGCCATCACACCAGAGGGACCTACGAGAATATGAGAGGGTTAGTCAGTGGCCACAACTGTGGCATTGCTACAGTGGGTATGTTAAACTGCAGTACAACAACAGTCAACAGTCACAGGTGTAGGGATATTATTCAAACTATCTGTATTGCACAACACTAGGCAGCGGAACTGCTAAACACACAGTACACATCTCACGTACACATAATCTAACAATACAGTTAACTGTAGTCTACAGATAGGGCATGTTACCTGCTTGCTCCAGGTGGATGTGCTGGGTGGCTCTGGCCTCCATTACAACACATGTCAGAGGTTGATGTAGCTGTTGTCCAGGAGCCACCACGCTTAGGAGCAGCTTCTCCGCTCTGGTGAGGGGGGGATGAATGGCCACCCCACCACCTGTGGCAAGCTGCTGTCTTTGGATATCAGACGCACGCCGCCGGACTTGTCTAATTAAATCACTGCAGTGATGGCGTACCTGCTCATATGTCCGGTTATGCATGCCTATGTCATTTACCCAACTAACAAGTTCCTGCCACAGTGCAGTCCGCTCCTACTGGCGCTGGCTGCTTCTGGAGAAGAGCATTGTGTACTGCTGCAATTGGCTGTTGAGTATCACCTCTTCCTCATCCGCTGTGTATGCTGGGTTGCGTTGGTGGGCCATCTGGCTGAAAAAGATATGAACAATATGTGTGAGAGTGTCCTGTGGCACACTTTACACACAGATATCACTTTACTGACATACATACCATCCTATTGTCTGTCAGAGGTTACACACGTTCAATACCACTTATTGGTTCTCAGGTCACAACTAACTAACACTGCCTGGCAGACTCTATATATCACACCACTATACAACAGTACCTGACACACTGTTTGTGACACATTGCACAACCTCAAGACAGGGGTGTATATCACACCAATGCACGAACAGAGATGTCATCCATTGCAATGGATGTAAAGTACAGGTACAGTAGTACCAATCAACCACCCTAGTCATTGATGCCATAGCCCTGCCTAACAGATGTGTCCAGTTGTTACTATAGGTGACATACTGCTGTAGCAGACTATATATGTTGCTGGATACACACGTTAACCCTGTAACACAAATAAGATTGCAGCCATTGCACAGGCATAATCACACACACATCAGGCAAACATACAACGCACCACTGTATGCCAACACAGATGAGCATTACCTGTGTACCATACAGTACTGTGTGCCACTACTTACACACCCTTATGCCTGCATTCTGTTCTCTGTGCAGACTACAAGAAACACACATGACAGTGTTTACAAGCAATGTGAATGCACACCATACTGTGCTGTTTAGGCCTACAGCTTCAGGTAGTACTACAGTTCATATTGGTGATGGATTCACCAGCAGTACCACTCACTAAGCATACATGTATTGCTTTAGCCTACAATGAGACACCACATTTGTCAACGGAGAACTACGTCACATCATATGCCGTACTACTATGTCTGCCTAACAGTACATTACACATCAGTTGCTGTCCTCACAGCTAGGATAGGCACTACCATGTCAGATACAACATCACACTAAACTATCACACATTTACAGACCTTGCACACATTCAGCGTTACACTTATTCAACCTCACATAGCAGTTATTGCATTAAGTACATGTGTTAGTGCATAGTGTCATAGGTAGGTAATATGCTATTAGCCCTAGGGCCTACAGCAGCCTAGCCATATGCTACCCTGGCCTTTGACACACATGTACTTTGATTTCACTTGCCTCTGCCAACCTACACCACAGAGGTGTTTCCTGGGGTGTATTACCAATCTCCCACACAATCATTAGGGGTATTTATAACAAATGCTAAGGAGAAGCCTTGTTTGCTATTGCTATGTGGTCTATTCCGGTGTATGGCATATCTCTGAGATGGGAACCTATCCCTCCAGCATGTGCTGTTTAGTGAGCTGAGAAGGTTTAGGGCCCTAGAGCGTGTATCCCCGAGGGATTGTGATATGTTGCATGGTGGTTGTCACCCAGCTATGGGTGTGACATACCTCTGTATGTCCGGCAGAGGTCACCTCTGTGTGGCCAGTATGCAATACAGTGTAGTTGTGGTTTTGTGAGTCAGTCTGCATAGGGCATCTGTTTGCGGCCAGTATTACCTTTGGGAGGTCTGTCTGTGGCCTGTTCATCTGGTGTAGTTGTCATGTGAAGTACATACCACACAGAGCATTGTGATGAGTAGAGGGGAACTCTACCCTATACTTCCATAGATGACACACCTGTTGTCATGACAAATACCACACAGACAGATTACAGGTGTAGTGTGGCACTGCCTTCATCAAAGTGGAGGCTACTGTCCACCTGTGTCCCATGTTCCCTTATCACACCTTCACTGTTAGGTAGATCTCTACCTATGTGGTAGTTAATGGGTACAATGTTTTGGGAAGGTGGAATGACACTGCAGTATCAACACTTGTCTACAGTCCATGCCTTGGTCACCACACACCTGTTGTGGTACATATGACCCCGTGTCTCTCTGTCTCTCTCTCTCACTCTATATGTATCTATATATCTATATATCTATATATATATATATATATATATATATATATATATATATATATATATATATTATATATATATATGCATATCTATACACATACATGTACACATCCATTGCTGTACACATGGATGTACATATAGGCACATGTACAGTCCACCTTTCATGGTGGGGATATCACTTATGTGACAGTTGTGGGATGTACAGGTATGTGATTAAATTGCACAGTGTTGTGCAGAATGCATGTGGGTGTCCTCAGCCCTTGTAGCATTAGCAGGCCTCACTGTCTGTAACACAGCAGATCTGCAGGGGTGCTTTTCCACTATTTATGTGGTGTAGTAAGACAAGGATGGGGGCACCAGGAAGTGTGGTAGGGGACGCAGTGGAGCCCTTTTGCCTAGGGCACCAGTTGACCTAAGGCCACTCCTGCGCACTGCATGCTGTCTTCTAGGCCACACACTACGGCCTACATGGATATATGCACATATCAACCTTCACTGACAGATAGCTGTCCACCCTTCACTAACAGTTGCAGTATGTCCCTTGCCCTATGCACATGTGCAGATACAGATAGATACATACTGCTGCCACACATGGATGATTTGCAGTGTGTAGAGTACTCTTCAGGAACATCTACAACATGCCAACACATACATGTGAGTTACATACCATACCTTTGTATTTCCCTGCTCCGTGTGTTATGGTTTTGTAGTTTTTTTTTTATTGGTTGTTTTTTTGGGGTTTTCGCCCTCTATTTAACCTTCGGTCTCTGTTTCTCACTCTGTTCTGTCTATGACTCAGTCTGTATCTGTGTCCGTGTCCGTGTCTCTCTCTCTCTCACTCTCTATCTCACAGCACCTGCAATGATATAATTGCATGTGTGGACTGCAGGTACAGCCTGCTTTTCTAGGTATCTGCACTTGTGCATGTGACAGCCTCTGCACCAGTTGCTGCCCACCATTCAGTAATTGCATGCAGCCTGCTGTTTGGTGATTGCATTACTCACTGTGATTGCAGCCCACTGCTATAAAATGCTAGGTTAGGTAGGCATAGCCCTTTCAGATTTCCAAGGTGGGGCCCATGCTTGTTTGCTCTGGACACCGTTGTGTCAGTCTGAAGGTTGATATATGTCTCTTTTCTGATGCTAGGGTTGTAGCCAGTTATATGCATGTTGTACTCATACCTGCATGTTGCTGCTTCCAGTACACACATCTCAGTGTAGACAGGTACGCACCCCTCCAAATGCTAACACAGGGTACATGGGAGTATGTACTTTTTTCACACTTACACAATTAACTACCATACAAATGTGGTTATTGCACTGTATTCCCATGGCCAGTATTTATCCTGGTCTGATACTGTGTGGTGTTTGTAAGGTGGTACTGTAACATTATTCCCTGCTAGGATGGCTGGTTCTCCTTTCACAGTCATGTCATACAATTCCACAACCACTGCTGGTAAAGACCCACAGAAAAGGGTTTGTGTTATACCATTCCTAATTTCCATTTACATTCCCTCATTGTAATGCATGATATATTTATTTCAGAACAAAGTTATTTGTATATCTGCTGTGGCTTAGTGGTAATTCATGCAGTCTATTGTGTCAATGGTCTGGGGTTTGAGAGTGGCAGAGTTTTTTTCTTTTGCTGCTCAGCAGAATAAGGGCCCTGCGATAGAGTGACTAAGGCACTTTTAAGCAGTTGTAAGCGGGTTTGCGCGACACTTAGTGACGCTTAGCTAAGCGTACACATGCCCACACTCGCTTAATCCCACTTACTACTGCTTAAAAGTGCTTACTCCCACTAACCCCCGCACTAATTTCTTTGAAAGAAAAGAAAATGGGGAGATAGGACAGTGGTGAAAAAGGGGGCACAAAGAGGGAAAGACAGTAGGAAAACAAGCTCGGGATGTGCAGGACGGGTGTAGGGAAGGTCCATAGCTGCCTATTTCTTTACCAGCAACAGCTGTGCATATGTTGAAAATTTGGAGTGAAATTTGAAACCTTCCACCCCTGAGAGAGGGGTGAGGACAACATAGTTTGTTGTACTGCCAATTAGAATTATCAGTGTACATGTCCAATGGACATGTATGTGAAATGGGAAGCTATGTATGGGGCGTAATTTTTTTTCGGGTACCGATTGCCCTTTTTTTTTTTTAGGGGAGAGTGCAAAGTGAGGTAGAGGAAGTAGGTATATTTGGGGAGGTAGGTTGGGGAGGTAAACAGACAAGACAAACAAGATGCATACAGGGGCGGAGTATGACACATGGGGTGGGTGAACACAATTGAAAGGGACGGATGTTTGGAAATCGCAAGCCCATGAGCCCACAGATGGTAACAGTGGGACTGAGATTCCCACCCATGGGCAGTCACCACTAGACCTTCACAGACCCAAGGGTCGCTGTGCTGGGGGCTGCGAAGGAGGGGCGGGCTCACCCGTGAGTCACGCCACTCTCACCTTGAGCTGGCGTAGGGGATCGGCGACTAAACGCTGGATCTCCCTACGCACCACAACCCGGACCCTTTGGAGGGTGACAGGAGGCCCTTCTCCACCCACGCTTGCAGGGGGGCGAGCCCCATCCCCTGCAGCGCTTCCACCTGAAGGTGGCACAGAACCTACTGAGGAGGGTGGCCCGGGCTGAGTACCAGGCCTGCTGGTGCCAGGTGCAACTTCCAGCTGAAGAGGGACAGGTGGGTCCACTGGGACTGGCCTTCCCATATGTTCTGTGATTAGGTGTGTTTAATTACAACATAGACAACAGCATTCCAAGTTAGTTGTAACAGCATGCAGTAATATTCCCATTAACCCAGCACACCAGGGTTACAACAGTTGAACAGCAAGCATAACACATGCATGTATTGAAAGACAGTGGACATTCCAACAGCATGTAGGGATGATTGGTGGCAGCAGGCCACCAAGATTGTGGTGTTTTAACAGGGGACATACATCAAAGTAAGTGCAGATTTTATATAACAATAGGACATATGTCCCAACAAATGTTATGAGATTAGACATACCCATTGAGGTGTGGAATTGCATTGTTTATGCACATGGAGTAGGGTGTAAAAAGAAACCTCCATTAACATCTTATTAGTACTTTAACTGTACACTACATTCCTATTGACTGCAGGTGTATATCCCCTACATGTATTCTTACACTAGGCAACATGCATTTGATTGCATTATGGGTTTTGCTACTTCATGATATACCTGGCCTATACCTGACATGGTAACTGTCCAGGATGCAGCTGTTACTGCTACATATTTGTATTAAATTGACTTGTTTATGTATCTGCACATCTGGATGTGTTCACGTGGTTTTTTCACTTGTTTTCACACGACCCTACTTTTCAGGTAGCACACTAACATTTCTGGGGAACACCTTGACAGGCTACTCGTGTGCCAGGTTTACCTATGCATGTCAGCCATTTCACAACTGTTTAGGACTGTTGCATACTTCACAGCTACTGGCACTTCCTTCATCCACCTTATATGGGACTGCACTACTGGGGGTTGTCAGCACTTACTACAACAGAGTAACATTTCTTCACTACAAGGGTACAACAACATTTCTGAGCAACTGGCACATACACACTGCAAGTATTATACCTTTCTTATTTACATTAAAACTCTTTTCTACAGGCTCTCTCCTGTATTTGACATTGCACTGCATACAGTAGACCTATTCAGGACATGTTATACCTTTATTGATAGGTGACAAGACTGTTTTACAGGCTCATTCACTTTTTATCTATGACAGTACATGCAGAGATAGTATTCCAGACATGTTTTTGCTTTATTCATGGCTTACTACCCTCTATTCCTGGCTATATGACTTATGATATCTAACAGTACATGCAGAGGATTTATTCAGGGAATGACTGTTTTATACTTCACAGCTACTGCCACTTCCTTCATCCACTTCCTATGGGACTGCACAACTGTGGGTTGACAGCACCTAATACAACAGTACTATTTTTTATTGCAAGGGTACAACAACATTTCAAAGTAAGTGACACAGACACACTCCAAGTTTTCTACCTTTATTAATTACATTGAACACTCTTTTCTACGGGCTCTCTCCTTTACTTGTTATTACAGTGCATACGGAAGACATATTCAGGACATATTATACCTTTCTTGATAGGTTACAGCACTCTTTTTCAGGCCTGCTCACTTATATGTTATGACAGTACATGCAGGGATAGTATTCCAGAATTATTTTACCTTGATTGGTGGGTTAGTACACTCTATTTCTGGCTCACTGACGTTTGTTATATAACAGTACATGCAGAGGATTTAATCAGGACATTTAATTGCTGTATTATTGGGCTTAAACACTTTTCTCATGCTCACTCACATATATCACGTAACAATACATGTAGAATATTTACTAATCTGCCAGGTGGCGCAGCCTTAGCAGCCTATCTGCATAGGCTTGCTGATTCATAGCGCAAGCACCTGCAGCTGTGGAGTAAATAAAGGGATATTGAGACATACCTATCCATTATTTAGACTATATTAGCTTATCTTACATACTGCATTCCATGGCTACCTACGTAGTAGTGGGGCATCCCGCATTTGACGGGCCTCCTGGATCCACTGGTTCAGAAGGTCCTGCTTCCGCCTCTTCAGGTCTGCATGGTGGTGACGGACCTGCTCACCAGTCCGAGGGATGCCTGTGGCACTAGTGAGTTCATGAGCCAACCAGTTCCAAGCCTCCGCCTTATACTCCATTCCTTGGAACTGGCCCTGCAGGAGTCGAGTCTCATGCCTATGGACTAGGAGCCAAACCATATATCTTGACTCCTTGATGCCCCAGCATTGCACTCAAAAGCGTGTACCCTCTCCAGCACCAGCCATTCTAACTGCAGATAGGAGCTACAATCAGTTATGGCGAGTATTCCCGCCTATGGGGCTTAGTATGCCGCATTTCCCGCACTTTTCTGTGATTGGCCGTTTTTTAATATTCTCGGATGACTGCAGACCTGCTTAGCAATGGTTAATCATACATTTATTACAATATATATTAACAGTGGATGCTTAGCCTATGTTGTCGTGGCTTAGTGGTTCAGTACTTTGATTGTGGTGCACCGTGTCCTGGGTTCAAACCTTATCATTGCATTTTATTTTACTACTGTCCAGACAAGTTAGGGGGCATGGCTGTGTTTAAGCAACTTTGCTCTACGTTGCTCCACGTTGTCCGATGGTGCACTGGTTGGCATGGCCGCACCTCTGCACAAACCGATTGTGCTAGGTAAAGCGCTATTTAGCTTTGGGCAACTATTTTGTGCTGGGTAAAGCGCGATTTAGCTATGGGCAACTACATTGCACTGGGTAAAGCACGAGTTAGCTAGGGGCAACTATATTGCGTTGGGTGAAGCGCTGCTTAACTGCAGGCAATTTTCTATTGGGATCCTTTAAAATATTTATTTTATTCACTGATACATTGGTCATTTCACTGCTTTTTAGTTATGTTTAAACATATATCTTGGGTATTATTCCATATACTGATTTAAAAAATAAATACGAAAGGGAGTGGTGGGACTCGAACCGTGAATGCCTCTTCTTTGCACAAACGCTCTACCATTACACTATTGCTATTTGATATGATTTGCATAAACATTCTTTCTTATGCTCTTCCATGTCAGAATTGCTAACTGTAGCTAAGCAATGGGCACACCCGCGCACACACGCGCAAATACAGGCAGCTATTTTGTGAATTAAAAAAAAATTTTAATGTTATGCGTTTTAGATGTGTGATGGGGGTTTACAATATCAGACAGTGAGGTGTTGGGTGCAGGGACATTTGAGCGGACTCGGTCTTGTTTATTTCCTTTTATTTTCAACACTTGCAGGGGTGTGGACATTTAGACTGCCCGGCAGTCGGACACACCCCCTGCTTTCTTACGCGGTCCTTGTAAGACTTACGGTTGAGTCAGCGTGCCCTCATGCATATTCATGGCACACTGACATCATACCGTTCAACTGCAGCCTCCGAGTAAGACTTATTAAGTCTTACACGGAGGATTCGTGAATCCGGGGGTTTGTGTTTGTTCCTGAGAGGTACTGAATTGAATATCTTACTAAAATCAGTGTAGATTGCCTGTGTTAGCCCTCTCCTACTAATTCTGCAATAAGGCACCACTCTCTGCTGCAAAAGCCTGTAAGTCCTATTCAGAAAATACTTGTGCTTTTGTAATTCCCACATTTTTTAGATATTTTTTCATCACCTGTTAGATTCATTGATATATAATTTCAGGAGGCAGTCCTACTGCCTTATTTGAGAATGGGCATCACTATGGCTTTTTTTCCAATTCATTGGTATTTCTATGCTACCCTTCGGGTGATGAAACATCTCTGTCAGACATCTGCCTGAACTCACACCAGTTTTTTTGTTAAGTTTTGAGGAGGTTATTTGGTGTGGTACCTGGGACTTGTTCTCTCTCAGCTTAGTGAACTCTTATTATTGTTCTCGGTAATCTTCACACAGCCCAAATCTTGGTCTGACCTCCCTTTGCTACATCTCCCCGAGACTGGCATATCCCCAACCCCTTCTCGTGAAAAGATCACAGCATAAAGCCTGTTTGTATCTCAGCTCATTCTCTGTCATCCATTATTTTCCTTCCTTCACTGATTGGCTTAATTGAGTTTGCAGTGTCCCATCTTTCTCCTCTTTGTTATTCTCATGAAAAATTATACTCTTCTTTTACTCTGTCTTGTGATTTGTTTTCTAATCCAGCTTTTTGTTTTGGTAATTTCTTTTGGTGCATTCTTCTGTGCCTCTGTGTACTACTGTTGTTCCTCTTGCTCTCTCTGTATTTGTTTCCTGCACTCCTTACCTGTTTTCATTTCTACCTCAATGACTTCATGGTTTCATCACATCTGCTTCCTTCTCCTTATTTTCTTGACCATTTGCTTTCCCTCCTTTTCTGATAACAGTCTTCTGCCATCTCTGCTCCTTTTCCCAGAGCTTATATTGCCCTTCTGTTCCTTTCTATACCCCCATCTCCATCTCTACCATTCTTCCCTGCTCCTTCTGGCAAACACCCAAAATCTCATACCAGTGTCTTCACAAACATGGTCACCTCCTCAGTCTCATACCAGTGTCTTCACAAACATGGTCACCTCCTCAGTTTCATACCAGTGTCTTCACAAACATGGTCACCTGTAATAATGAATCATACAGTTGCTTGATCTCACTCTTTCCTACTTGAGTCTTTCCTCTACTGCCCTAATATCCTCTACCTAAGTCAGTTAGTGTCTGTAGTGTTTTATTGTTGCACTCAGTCAGCAGCAGTTAGGAGAATGTCTTCAGGTCCAATACTTTACTGAATGCATTTTGCTTTTCTAGTCATGATCATGGGATGCCTCACTCTATGTCAAATACCTCCCTCATTATAACATATATATTCCTTTTTCATTACCATTTTCTTGTTTTGCCCATAACATGTTCATTCTACTCTTTCATTGTCTTTGGTGGCGCCCCCTTTACCTTCGTCTCCAGATACCAATGTGCTTGCTTGGCAACATCTATATCATCCTTCATTTCCATGCTTCTTGACCTAATATATAAACATTTTCATTGTTATGCCACCTCATTGGCTATTTTTCCAGCCTTTCCATGTTATACACTCACTTCCCTTCTATCATTGTGTTCCATCTGTTCTGCTCACTAGTCCAAGTCTCCATTATTCCAGCTACATCAGCACCTCCTTTCCCCTAGCAGTGTTAGCAAAGCCTGAGGTGAGGCTATGACTGAACATGGTACTTAGGTGGGGTGCCACTTCATTCTGTAGTTTGTGTAGAAGGCAGCCTGGGATGTTGTCAGGTCCCATGGATGCTGTGTTCTTGGCTTTCGAGAGTGAGGTTTTTACCTGTGCAGCCGTGATTACAGGAACTTTGCATTCTTCCGGTATAGAGATGGGGCCTTTAGGGGGTGAGAAGGGGGGTAAAGTTAGCACTGAACCTGTCTGCCAGGATGTTGGCAATATCAGTTGGTTCTGTATATTTAGTGCCATAATGCTTTAACTCAGAGCAGATCTGAGTGTTGCTATTGAGATTCTTGACATAGCTATGGAATGCTTTGTGGTTGTCTTTAGAATCAGTGGTGATTCTGTTTTCATAACTAGCTTTGAAGGATTTTATGAGGGATCTCAGCTTCTTACTGAGGCTGACCAGGGAGTTCCTCCAATCATGGGATTTTACTCTTGTTTGCAACAGTTTCTTTCTTCTGTTGTAGAGTTTGTTAATGGCAGAAGACCACCAGATTGGCTTCCTTTTTTTGAAGGATAGCATCTTGGTTCTGTTAGGGATAGCATGATCCACGCACTCGTGTAAGTGCTTATAAAGTGCATTTGTGTAGGATACAGCAGTCGTACCTCTATTGTCCATCTGCATGGGTGTTGTGAAGTTTGCCACTTCTGTCTTAAGAAGCGTGAAGTTGGCTTTGGAGAAATTTTTTACGATTGTTTCCCTAATGGGGGGTGGGAGGGGGATGTGGATGTCTAGCATGATTAGCTTGTGGTCGGATCTAACCAATGAGGTCTTGACCTCTGGTGTGGAACACCGGTTGCCCATGTTGGTGATGACCAGGTCTAGGATATTGCTGCCCCTGGTGGGGGTGTGGATAAGTTGATCCAAGGCATTGGAATTGATGAATTTCAGAAAACGTTGAGCAAAAGAGTTGGTACATGAGTAGTTCTTCCAGTTAATGGTGGGGTAGTTGAAATCAACCATTATTAGGGTGTTAGGTTGTAACCTAATATTTTCCAGTGTATTAATAAAAGAGGAGTGGGAATCCTGGGGCATGGTGGGGGGTCTGTAGTAAGCTACAATCTGGATTGCAGTCTTGCCCAGAGTTAGTTGAACTTGGATAATCTCGGATGCATTATGCTGAGCAGCTAGCTTGGAGGTGTGGATATCCTTAATGAATATGGACACGCCTCCACCTTTAGTGTTTCAGTCCGGGTTAGGTGGCCGAAAGGTGTGGTATGAATTATAGCCTGGTAATGCAGGGGTGCTCTCTGGAGCTTTGAACCAGATCTCTGTCACTGCGCAGATGTTGATGTTCTCCATTTTAAGGAGTGCCTCGAGTGAGTGCATTTTGAGGTTTAGACTTCTAGCATTGAGTAGCATTACCCTCAGATTTTGCTTGCTTGTACCTGTTACGGTGGTGAATTTGTCATTTGAACCTTGCCTAAAAAAGGCACTAGAGCTGTTGCCAGTATCTGGAATCCCAAGGGTGACAGGTGCAGGCCATCTCTGGCAAAGCATCGTGGTCTGTCGATCATGTCATCCCAGGCTGACAGATACTGGATTCTCTTAGAATGACACCAGAAGCTTAGCCGATTGTTGAAGTCAATCATTTTGTCCTTATACTGTGGTATCATTCTGGGTGATAGCAGGATGCTACTCAGGGCTAGGGTCATACCTGCCTGGGATACAAGATCAGAGAGCTCCTCCATATCTCTTTTCATGTAGTCCAGGGAGGTACATCTCAGGTCATTCATACCAACATGGACAATGACAGAGTCATATTTGTACTTGTTGTGGAGTGACCTGAGTGCTTGCCTGAGGCAGATCCTGGCACCCGACAGGCAGCTGACAGTAACATTCTCTTTGTTTAGCCTGGTGAGTGGAACATCAGTGTGTCTGACTATAGAGTCACCTATGACTAGAGTGTTGGGTACGTTATGCCTTATGGGCTGTAGTTGAGTGGCACACTGAGTTTGTGGGCTATGTGTCATTTGGGTTATGTTGGGGGGTGGAGGTTGCTTGCATTTCTGCTTTGGAGATCTCGGTTGTTTGGGCAGACTTTATCACTTAATAATAGGAATTTAGTTCCTGACCAGGGTTAGCTGGGGTTCTGGGTTTTATTTTTACTTCAAAGGACTCAGAGGACCAGATCCAATATGTTTGCTTACTGACTATTTGGTCCAGGGAGTTTGCATTTAAATAATGCACGCATCTTTGTGCCTGCATGTTTGGTGGTGTAATTAACGTTGTCAGTGGATGTGGTATTGGGTTGGATGATGAGTGTTCCCAGTAAGTTAAAATATATATTATGGCTTTCCTGGGACATAGAGAGGAACCTATACCTTACAAGGAAGTGGTATGGGACTTTGTCTATGGTGATTTGAACATAGAGAAATTCAAGTGCATTGCCCTGTTTGGCCAGCCTTGAGGCATATTTATTTTTGATGTAAATTGAGACACCTCCACCTTTAATCCTTGTCTGTGTAGTAGCTGGTATAAATGTGTGAAAGCCTTGCCCTGCCAGTGTGCTTTATATGGCTTCAAACCACATCTCAGTGACTGCACAGACATCAGCATTCTGTAGGGTATGGAGAGCTTCTTGTTTAGACTCCTAGGGTTGTGCAGTGATGCCTTTAGGTTTTCATAGATTTGATTTGCTATGTCAGAAGTAGTTTCAGTTTGGCATTGCCTAAAAAGGCACTATGCAGAGGATAATGTTTAAACTAGTCTGGTTAAGTGATTTGCTATCTCTCACAGACTACAAACGCAGACTGTGACCAGCAAAGACAAGACTGCATGATACACCACATTAGCAGCTTTACTTTTAATCTTCTAAAGTCAACTGCTTTTTGTATTTGTCCAGGGATGATATTTGGATAGGAGGCAGCTTCTTTGTTCACCAGTGAGAGTGGGGAGCTCTGAGCAGCCTATCTGTCCCTTGAGGAGTGGTTCCAGCCCAGTGACCTGTAGCTTATGGGCCGTTTTGGGCCATTTCCTATCTCTTTCTAACCCCCTGCTTTAAAGCCAGCTTTAGCGCACTTTTGCGCTTGTAATTTAAAGTTTGTCCTGTTTTTTGCATTTACCTGTTGAGGCTACACACTCAAGTACGCTAGCCTGTGTTACATATTTACTGCATTTTCCTGCTATTTGTTGAAAAAAAGAAAAACAAAAAAAAAATTATTATCCTTGTTTCCCGTCTTTCCTAACCTAGAGTAGTCCAAATACAGGCTTTGCTGTATTCTGGACTTTTGGAAAGTTCCTGTGTTGCCATTTCCTTTCTTGGATTAAGGGAGGCTTCTTTATTCACCAGTGGCAGTGGGGAGCTTAGAGCAGACTATCTATCCCTGGAGGAGTGTTCCCAGCACAAGAATCTGGTAGTCTACTGGCCATTTTGGGCCAATTTCTAGCTCTTTCAAATCCCCCTGTATAAAACCAGCTTTGGCAAGGATTTTGCGCTTGTTACTACTCAGCCAAGCTCCTCGTGGTCCTGCAGAGTGGTGCTAGCAGCAGAGAGGCTAAAAGAGCAACTGCTAACCTGATAAGTGTTTTTTCCTGCTACTACCTGGGCGACTGTACGATCTAGCTAAACTGCAAATATTTCTGCTTCTTGAACTGTTTTAAACTGCTTAAAGTTGTTTTTGCACCTGCACTTTTTAAGTTTGTCCTGTTTGTTGCATTTACCTGTTGAGGCTACACACTCAAGTGTGCTAGCCTGTGTTACATATTTACTGCATTTTCCTGCTATTTGTTGAAAAAAAGAAAAACAAAAAAAAAACAAAAAAAAACAAAAAAAAAAAAAAAAATTATCCTTGTTTCCCGTCTTTCCTGACCTAGAGTAGTCCAAATACAGGCTTTGCTGTATTCTGGACTTTTGGAAAGTTCCTGTGTTGTCCATTTCCTTTCTTGGATAGAGGGAGGTTTCTTTGTTCACCAGTGGCAGTGGGGAACTTAGAGCAGCCTATCTATCCCTGGAGGAGTGTTCCCAGCACAAGAATCTGGTAGTCTATTGGCCATTTTGGGCCAATTTCTAGCTGTATAAAACCCACTTTGGCGAGGTTTTTGCACTTGTTACTACTCAGCCAAGCTCCTCGTGGTCCTGCAGAGTGGTGCTAGCAGCAGAGAGGCTAAAAGAGCAACTGCTAACCTGATAAAAGTGTTTTTTCCTGCTACTACCTGGGCGACTGTCCGATCTAGCTAAACTGCAAATATTTCTGCTTCTTGAACTGTTTTAAACTGTCTAAAGTTGTTTTTGCACCTGCACTTTTAAAGTTTGTCCTGTTTGTTGCATTTACTTGTTGAGGCTACACACTCAAGTGCGCTAGCCTGTGTTACATATTTATTGCAATTTCCTGCTGTTTGTTGCAAAAAAGAAAAAAAGTTATCCTTGTTTCCCATCTTTCCTGACCTAGAGTAGTCCAAATACAGGCTTTGCTGTATTCTGGACTTTTGGAAAGTTCCTGTGTTGCCATTTCCTTTCTTGGATAGAGGGAGGCTTCTTTGTTCACCAGTGGCAGTGGGGAGCTTGGAGCAGTCTATCTGTCCCTGGAGGAGTGTTCCCAGCACAGGAATCTGGTAGTCTGTTGGCTGTTTTGGGCCAATTTCTAGCTCTTTCAAGTCCGCCTGTATAAAACCCGCTGTAGCACGGCTTTACGTGATTTTGTGCATAGCGCTTCATCGAGCAGCGCCGCTTATTTGGGTTTGAGCCTTGGAACTGATCTAGTTCTCATAATAAACACCCTATTCCTATGCTAAAGCCTAGCACTTGCTCACTAAAGCAATTATATAAGTCAGCACTAAAAAATTAAAAGCACTACACCCTCACAAACTCCTCTTGAGTAACTTGTTCCCCATTGGCCCTTTTTTTCAATTATAAAGGAATTCCCAATACTATTCTAGCATGTCCAAAGGTCAGTTGTCAATCTCCTCTCCGGTCCAGCTGGTGAACCTGGGAATCTTGAGGCAATGTTACAACTGCCTAATGTACACAGACAACCCTCTCCTCCTCCCAACAAATTCCAACACATGTGAGAGATGCAACCATATAGCCAAACTGGAGGCTAAGCTCTCTCAACTCAGTACTGGCGTAACCAGTCAGGAGGAGAAGGAAACCACACTCCCTACAATTCCAGTCTCACATAGACCTACCATGACAGCAAACCAAACACATAAACACACAAAAACATACTTGGAGGCTCTAAATAAAAATCTGCCTAAGCAGCAGAGACCTCCAAAGCAGACACCCAAGCAACCGCTACCCCAAAACAAAACACATGCAACACATAGCTCACAAAGCCAGCGTGCCGAACAGTCACAGCCCTTAAGGCTAAACAACACACCTGATACACTTGTAATAGGTGACTCTATCATCAGGCACACTGACGTCCCGCTCACCAGGCTGAACAAGGAGAAGGTCATGGTGAGCTGCCTATCGGGTGATAGGATCCGCCACATAACACAAGCACTCAGGTCACTCCAAGGCAAGTACAAATATGACTCAGTCATTGTCCATGCTGGTGTGAATGACCTGAGACGTACCTCCCTGGACTACATGAAAAGAGACATAGAGGAGCTCTCTGGGCATGTAGCCCAGGCCGGTATGACCCTGACCTTGAGTAGCATCTTACCCTCACCAAGAATGATGCCACAGTATGAAGACAAGATTATCAATTTCAACAATTGACTTAAGTATTGGTGTCATTCAAAGGGGATCCAATGCCTGTCAGCCTGGGATGACATGCTCGACAAGCCACGATGCTTCGCTAGGGACGGCTTGCACCTGTCACCCTGGGCTTTCGGATATTGGCAAAGGCTCTTGCTACCCCCATAGTGCCTTTTTTAGGCAAGGCTCAAAAGACAAACCCACCTCCATAGGTATCACAAGGGATAAGAAGCTAAGAGTAATGCTACTCAACGCCAGAAGTCTAAACCTCAAGATGCATGCACTCGAAACTCTCCTTAGCATGGAGAACATCGATATCTGTGCAGTAACAGAAACCTGGTTCAAGGCTCGAGAGCACCCCAGCACTACCAGGTTATACCTCATACCATGCTTTTCAGCCCCAAAACTTGGACCGAACCACAAAAGGAGGGGAGTATCAATATTCTCAAAGATACCCACACCTCCAGGTTGGTGGCACAACACAAAGCATCAGAGACTATCCATGTGCAACTAACAGTGGGTAAAACTGCCTTCCAGTTTATAGCCTGCTACAAACCACCCTCCCAAACCCAGGAACCCCACTCGGCCTTCCTGAGAACACTGGAAAATATGAAGGTCTCTCCAAACACCATTATATTGGGTGACTTCAACTACCCAACCATAGACTGGGAGCATTACTCTAGCTCCAACACCCTAGCCCAAAGGTTCCTAGAATTTATAAACTCAAATGCTATGGAACAACTTGTTACCACTCCCACAAGAGGGGAAAACATACTGGACCTGATCATCACCAACATGGGGACTCTATGCTCCAGACCAGAAGTGTATCCCTCACTGGTAAGATCAGACCATAAACTAATCTCACTGGATATTCACATCCCGACCCCACCCCATGCCCAGAAAACCACAGTGAAAAACTTCTCTAAAGCAAATTTCACACTCCTCAAAACCGAGGTGGAATCCTTCAAAGCCCCCAGGCCTCTGGATAATATGGCCCAGACCACAAAATCCTTTATAAACGCATTCTATGAACACATTCAGGAATGCATGGATCATGCAATCCCAAATAAAACCAAGACCCAATCCTCCAAAGGCAAACGTCCTGTCTGGTGGACCCCAGCCATAAACAAACTATACAATAGAAGGAGGAAGCTACTACATGACAGAGCAAAATCCCAAAAAGGGAAGGCATCTCTGATCAGTATTAGCAAAAAACTACGGGCACTCATAAAATCGTCTAAGGCCAGCTTCGAGAGAAAAATTGCACAGGACACTAAGGATAATCACAAGGCTTTCTTTAGTTATGTTAGGAACCTGGGTGGGAATTCCCAGATATGCTCAGAATTAGTCCAAAATGACAAAAAATAACCCGAACCCACAGACATTGCCAACATCCTAGCTGACAGGTTCAGCACAAACTTCTCTCCCCCCTCCCCACCAAAAGGGCTAATATCTATCCCAGCAGAGTGCTGCTCCCCTGACATCTCAGATGCTCAGGTAAGAGCTGCCCTCTCCAAAGCAAGAAACACAGCATCAATGGGACCAGACGGTGTCCCGGGCTGCGTCCTACATGAACTCCAAGAAGAGCTAAACCCAAACCTAAAACTACTGTTCAATCTCAGCCTTACTACAGGATATGTACCCAAAGAGTGGCGTACAGCAACAGTGGTCCCTCTCCACAAAGGTGGTGCCTCAACAGATCCTGGAAACTATCGCCCCATAAGTCTCACTAGCTTGGTCTGCAAAGCTATGGAAAGGATCATCATGGACCTTATAAATAAAGATATTGGGGACCTACAGACACTGGATCCTACCCAGTTCGGCTTTGTTAAGGGCAGATCCTGCCTCTTAAACCTGGTCAATTTATTTGAAACAGTCACCAAGGCCATTGACAAGGGGAAGGTGGTCCAAACAGCCTACCTGGACCTCGCAAAAGCCTTCGATACAATACCCCACTCGGGCATTATAGATAAGCTCACCAGCTTAAATATAAACCCCTATGTCACTAGATGGGTTGCAAACTGGCTCAAGGACAGAACCCACATGGTTAGAATAGCTGGAGCCATGTCAGACTCCAAACCAGTTACAAGTGGTGTCCCACAAGGCTCAGTCTTGGGACCTCTCTTGTTCGGTATATATTTCTCGGAGGTACAGGCCAACATGGAAGGACTGTGGCTGACCAAGTTCGCAGATGACTGCAAACTGGGCACCATAATAGACTCTCCAGCTGACACAAGCATCCTCCAAAAGGGCCTCATAGAAACAGACAACTGGTGCCAGAGCCATGGCCTCAAGCTAAACGCCAAAAAGTGTATAGTCATCCTCTTTGGCAAAAACAAAGTGCCACAAATTACCACATAGGTGGTAATCCATTAAGTACAGAAGAAGTAATTAGGGACCTGGGGACCCAAGTTGATAGCAATCTCTCATTTGACAACCACGTGGCCAAAGTGGTTAGAAAAACATTTTATATAGCCCACCTAATCATGAAGGGATTCACATCTAGATCAGGGGAGGTCATCGTGCCTCTTTACTCATCCCTCATCAGGCCCATAATTGAGTACAATGCCCCTTTTGGGATGTACCTTACCAGACACCTGCAACAACTGGAAAGACCCCAAAAGTACCTCACCAAGAGGATCAAGGGGCTCAAACAGATGCCGTATGCTGCCCGGTTAAAGAAACTCCAGCTCTACTCAGTGGCATACCGCCTGCTCAGAGGCGATCTCTGCCTGACTTATAAAGCCATGTCCAACCCGGAATTAATGGACATGGTGCACCTCAGAAAATCCAAATCCCATCGAGCTACGCTCGAGGGACTTAAACCTCAGCACTGAAATAAATAGGACATGCTGGAGGGACAGATTCATAACCCAGAGGCTCCCTTCACTCTGGAATAAAATCCCAGTCCAGGTTAGGCAGAGTTCCTCATTGACTCTCTTCAAGAGGAATCTTGATGAGTGGATGGGAGATCGTAGGTTTACCCCGGGTATCACTTCTGTGTCACTGTTAGACAGAAGCGCAGTATACTAACCTCGAAAAAGGGCATAGCAAAATTAATTTAAAATGGGTGGCGAAAGCCATACACACTCTGGCTAGGCTTATAAATGCCCTAGGGCAGATAGCCTAGTATGAACCTATGAACCTATGAACCTATGATGATGCAAGAGATATCAAGGTTAAGACTAGTTTAGTTTATAACACATTTTTACCACAGTGACTGTTGCTGACATTAAGATATCCTTTCTTTATTCAGTTTTGGATATACTGCTAGACATGTAAGATACCTAACATTGTGGTGCTTTTACAACCCATGACTCCACTAAGACTGGTCCAGTAACAGGGAGAGGTCAGCAGGGGATACCTAATCTTTATGGGTGTATCTAAAATGTTGCAATACTGTTTCAGTGTAGTTCGCTTATTTCTGTTAATTGACTAATTTTTGCAGCTACCTAGATTAGTTACTCTTCTGATATCCTAATGAGATGTGGGTGCACTTAACTGATCAACAGGCACCTCAGGCATGACTGTTGTCAATAAAAATAAAAACCCAGGTTTAAACAGAAGCATTGTTGTTGTTTGCTGTAATATCATCCGGCTTTATTGCATTTCTGTCAGACTTTGCTGACAACTACTAAGTTTAGTCATAAACTATACTGCCCTCATGAACATAGTGATATGGCATACTATGCAGTAGGATGATTAATAAAAATGCAAAGAGAAGGAATATTTTTGTGAAATACTGTCTTAAAAAAGATATGGTCATGTGCTTATATTTTTGCATCATTTTGCCAGTTTCAGGGTTTTTCTTAAACTTATGTTTTTGTTTAGGTTCATAGGTGTGCACAGGGCTAATGACCACTGGGGCCTTTTTAAGCCCAACCATGCATCCTGAATCTCTGACAAGTTTTGGTACCCTTTGCAGTGTACATAACAGTATCCTATGGTTCTGCTGGAAGTGGGAGGATGTAAATGCTGTTTGATATGCTAATATTATACTAAAATATTGGCCTGATTTTTAGTCAGATGTCTTACATTTCAGAACCCTCCGTACCTCTTTTGATGTCTGAAGGTTGAGACATATGGGTAGCACATTATTACTGTGTGCTTTATGTCTCAGATAACATTTATAAGTCACAGACCAGGGTTTTCATGTTTGACTTGTACAGCCTGATTAATAAAATGATTAACTCATATCTTCAGGAAAAAAATACTAAAGTTTAAAGTTTAAAACTAAAGTTTAAAGATGATAGACAGAAGAAATGATAGGAAGAGAATCAAAGAACTGGGAAGGAGTCACATTCAGATGGTTCAAATGACTGTAGCACAACATATTTAGGTAATCTAATACAAGTAAAATAAGGCAAACAACAATTTACAAAGACTATTTCTAAATGCAATTTATAATTTACTAAGATACAATTAAAACTTTGATTTCCTATATTTTATACCTAACTGAAGGCTACATTATCTTTTTAATTTTTACATTTGCTGTAATATGATTTGCATCCATTTGTTCTGAAACTTTATTTAACAATTCATCTATTGAGAACACATTTACTTGTAAAAAGTTATGCCATTTTTTTAAAGAATGAATTACAGCATTTATTTGATCACCCCAAATTAACCACTTATGCTTTGTGGGGAGATGTGCAATTTCTCCATGCCCTGATAATAACATGTTCTTGTAGTTGCCAATAAGGCCAAAAGCAAAGGGCATTGACTACTATTAACACATGCAGGAATGGGGCATTAAAAGTATCATTTACACAGATATGACCATATTGTTGGACCACAACATCTAAAAGCAATGCTGAACCTGTAGCCAAATAGGATTTAGTGAAGGGTCTTTTTTACTGTGTCAGAATTGCAATAATTATCATGAGACATGCAAAACACCTTCTCCTGGATTCAGCAAGCAGCCGTGCAGGAATAAGCTATTCCTGCACGGCAGGGACCGTTCTTGTTCAGCACGACAGCGCGCCATGCATATGTGTGAAGGCGCACTGCCGTGCTCTAAAATGGACATGGTTCCATGTAAGAGCACAGGGGGTGTGTCTGAGAGCAGAGTTCTCACAATACACAAGCTCCCTGCACTCCAGAATTGCCTTTCAGCAATTTAAAATGGGCAAAAATGCTCGTAACACCCCCAACCTGTAAGGGTAAGGAATGTGGACAAAGCCAAAAGGGACAATCGTCCCACAAAGCAGAAAGTTGATAGAATAACAGGGTCAGCATTAACAGGGATATTCTAAAGGGTAAAAATAAAAAAATCACAACAAATACATATTTTTTTAAAAATGCAATAAAGTTTAAGCATAGCTGCATGGGTGTGCCTATTGTTTAGCTATGCTTAGTCCACCTTAAACAGCACAAGAAGTTAAATAGCAAGAGACATCCAACATAGGCAGTACTGCAATAGTGTAGTGGTTAGAGTGTATGCTTTGCAAACACCCATTTCTAGTTTGATCCCCACTGTAACCACAATTTGCATTTTACATGTGAAAGCAGTACATAAACATTTTTTTTTATAATTAGCTGCTAAATGATATATATTTGTTAACCAGAGTAATGTAGTAGGTCCAGAAGTGAGGTGTCAGTTTAATAAAGTTATGAAACCCCCATATAAACACAAGTGCCTCATACAGTATAGTCACACATGAATAAATGTAATGAAAGCACATTGGGGGATGTCAGGGACAGTAAACAAATTTATAAGATGTAATGAATGCTGAATCAATCTCATGCAGTAGATAGTCTATAAAATAAAAAATAAGTAATGCTAAGCATTGCACAGCTCTGCTTACCAGGTGTAAGCATTGTGTAAATATGATAGCTAAGCAATGAGTAGCCCAGCTAAGTGGATTTACCCATTGGTAAGCAGTGCTGAACCTACCCCTTTAAGCACTGCCAACCTTAGCTAAGCAAGTTTGCCCATAGCTTAGCTTAGCTCAGTATATTCAAAACTGTCCAATCACAGCAAAGGGTGGGAAATTGGCAGTATTTAAACCCTGCAGGTGGGAATACAGCACATAACTGGTTGCAGCTTCCCACTGTAGGCATTATGGCAGGTGTTTGTGAGGGCATGTGGTTCCGGGCACAGCACTGGGGCATACAGAAGTCCAAGGTCATGGTAGGACACCTGGTAAATAACCATGACAAGAGACTGCTGCAGGGCCAGTACCAGGGCTCCCAATATAAAGCAGAAGCCTGGGACCATCTCGCCTGTGATCTCACCAGTGCCACTGGTATCCCTCGGACTGGTGAGCAGGTCCGGCACCACTATGCCGACTTGAAGCGGAGGAAGAGGGAGCTCTTGGATGAGTGGGTCCAAGAAGTAAGACAGAGGGGTGATGTCCCAGCAGTGTGTAAGTATTCATGTCAATAACTGTTTACCAAAGTCCAGTTTGTGTATGTGATGGATAGGTATGCCTAAATATTTCTCTATTCCCTTTACAGCTGCAGTTGAGTCGGCTGTGAATCAGTAAGCCCATGCCAGTAGGTTGCAAAGGCTGTTTCGCGAGGCTGGTGAGTATCAATCCTTCTTGTAGTAGTCATACCAAATAAATATAAAGAAGTAGAAAGTCACCTGGCAGTATAAAAACTGTTTATATGTTGTACTGAATAAACCAGACAATATGACAGTAATAGTCCCATATAGGTGATATTTAAATTAAACCGTAACTGCCTGGCAATAAAGTTTTAAATCCTGGACTGGTTGTGTTTACTCTGGTATTGTATGGCCTGACATGTAGCATTCACCAAGATCTGATATGACAATAGTACTGTAGTGTCAACCACTGTTTCTCACACTGTGCTACATAAAGTTATGTCTAGGAATGTCTGTATAAGACTGTTGTAATTACAAGGTCAGATTGTACAACCAAGAGAGACGTAGACAGAAAACACTGTAGAAACAGACAGCAGTTTCTAAATAGCTCATTCTGATGAAACAGAAATTGTTGTATTTTTAGCACACACAGCCATGGCTTGAATCCTGGGAGTGGTAGTAAGCTGTATGCATAATCATAGGTTTATAGGTTCATAGGTAGGTACTAGACTATCGGCCAAAGGGCCTAAGTAAGCCTAGGCAACAAGGTCCCCTGGCTTACGCCACCCAAGAAAGTTATTTTCCTGTGCCCATGTTGAGCATAGCCACTGAAATGATCCCCGGGGTGTATTTCCTATTTTGCATCCACTTATCAAGATTTTTCTTGAAGAGTGCTAATGAGGAACTTTGCTTGACATAGATGGGTAGCTTGTTCCAGAATATGGGAAGTCTCTGGGACAGGAATCGAGCCCTCCAGCATGTCCTGTTTATTGTGTTGACAAGGTTTAGGTCCCTAGAGTGTGTAGCTTGCAGGGTTGGGATTTCTTTAGATGTAGCATGTCCAACAGCTCTGGGTTTGACATAGCTTTATATGTTAGGGAGAGATCACCTCAGAGTAGGCGATATGCTATGGAGTAAAGCTGGAGTTTTTGAGATGGTCAGTGTAGGGCATCTGTTTGAGACCAGTAATCCTCTTTGTGAGGTACTTCTGTGGCATTTCCAGCTGCTGCAGATGTCTTGTGAGGTACATTCCAAAAGAGGCATCGTACTCAATAATGGGTCTAATGAATGTCGAGTAGAGGGGAACAATGACCTCTTTTTTCCTAGATGAGAACCCTTTTGTGATGAGGTGTGCCATGTAGAAGGATTTCCCGACTACTGTGGCTATGTGATTATCAAAGGAGAGACTACTGTCCACTTGGGTCCCCAGGTCTCTTATCATACATTCGGCGTTAAGTAGACTGCCGCCTATGTGATAGTTCATGGGTACAGAGTTTTTACCAAAGTGGATGACAATGCACTTTTTGGCATTGAGCTTGAGGCCATGGCTCTGACACCAGGCATCTGTCTCAGTGAGGCCCGTCTGTAGGATGTCCACATCATTTGGGGACTCAACTATGGCTCCTAGTTTGCAGTCATCTGCAAACTTCATTAGCCAAAGGCCTTCTGTGTTAGCCTGTACTTTAGAGAATTAGATACCAAACAGCAGAGGTCCCAGGACTGAACCCTGTGGTTCTCCAGTTGTCACTGGCTTGAAGTCAGATTTGGAGTCTGCAACTTTTACAGTGTGGGTCCTGTCAGTGAGCCAATTGGCAACCTATCTTGTGACGTAGGGATTTATACCTAGTTTAGTGAGTTTAGCTATAATTCCAGAATGGGTGATGGTGTCGAAAACCTTGGCGAGGTCAAGATAGGCTGTGTGAACCACCTTATCCTCGTCTACAGCTTTGGTGACTGCCTCAAAGAAGTTGATCAGGTTCAGGAGGCATGATCTGCCTTTCACAAACCCGAACTGGGTGGGGTCAAGAGTTTGGAGGTTACCAGTGTCTTTGTTTATGAGTTCCATGATGATACTTTCCATGGCCTTATAGACCAGGCTCATCAGGCTAATAGGGTGATAGTTCTCGGGATCAGTGGTGGCTCCCCCTTTGTTTAGTGGGATAACTGTTGCTGTGTGCCATTCAGTGGGATTCAGTGGGCACAGAGCTTGATGTGAGACTATGACTGAATATGGTGCTTAGGTGGGGAGCCAGTTCGTTCTGAAGTTCGTGTAAAATACAGCCTAGGATGATTTCCGGTCCCATGGATGCTCTGTTTTTGGCTTTAGAGAGTGCAGCTTTTACCTGCATAGTTGTTTGATTACAGGGACTCTGCATTCTTTGTGTATAGATATGGGCCCTTTAGGGGGTGAGAGGGGGGTAAAGTTAACACCGAACCTATCTGCAGGATGTTGGCAATATCAGTTCGTTCTGTAATTTTCATGCCATTGTGCTATAACTCAGAGCAAATCTGGGTGTTGCCATTGAGATTCTTGACATAGCTATAGAATGCTTTGTGGTTGTCCCTAGAATCAGTGGTGATTTTGTTTTCATAGCTAGCTTTGGAGGATCTTATAAGGGATCTCAGCTTCTTACTGAGGCTGTACAGGGAACTCCTCCACTCATGGGATTTTACTCTCTTTTCTAACAGTTTCTTCCTTCTGTTGTAGAGTTTGTTTATTGCAGGAGACCGCCAGGTTGGCTTCCTTGTTTTGGAGGATAGCATCTTGGTTCTGTTTGGGATAGCATGATCCATGCACTCGTATAAGTGCTAATAGAGTGCATTTATATAGGATTCAGCAGTCATAACTGTATTGTCCAGCTGCATGGGTGTCATAAAGTTTGGCACTTCTGTCTTAAGAAGCATGAAGCTGGCTTTTGAGAAATTGTTTACCGTGATTTCCTTAATGAGGGGGTGGGTGGGTTGTGGATATCTAGGGTGATTAGCTTATGGTCAGATCTGACCAACGAGGAGTTGACTTCAGGTGTGGAACACCAGTCACTCATGTTGGTAATGACTAGGTCTAGGATATTGTTGCCTCTGGTGGGGATGTGGATAAGTTGATCCAGGGCATTGGAATTTATGAATTCCAGAAAGTGTTGAGTGAAGGAATTGGTACATGAGTAGTTTTTCCAGTTAATGGTGGGGTAGTTGAAATCAGCCATTATTAGGGTGTTTGGTTGAACCCTAATATTTTCCGGTATATCAAGAAAAGAGGAGTTTGAATCCTGGGGCATGGTGGGGGATCTGTAGCAAGCTACAATTTGGATTGCAGATTTGCCCAGAGTTAGTTGCACTTGGATAACCTCGGATGCATTATGTTGAGCAACTAGCCTGGAGGTGTGGATATCCTTAATGAATATGGACACACCTCTACCTTTAGTGTTCTGGTCCAGGTTAGGTAGCCGAAAAGTGTGATATGAGTTATAGCCTGTTAATGCAGGGGTGCTCTCTGGACCCTTGAACCAGGTCTCAGTTACTGCATAGATTTTGATGTTCTCCATTTTAAGGAGGGCCTTGAGGGAGTGCATTTTGAGGTTTAGACGTCTAGCACTGAGTAGCATTGCCCTCAGTTTTTGCTTGCCTGTTCCTGTTACAGTGGTGAATTAGTCATTTGAACCTTGCCTAAAAAAGGCACTATAGGGGCAGCAAGAGTCTTAGCCAGAATCCGGAATCCCAGGGGTGACAGGTGCAGGCCATCTCTGACAAAGCATCATGGTCTGTTGACCATGTCGTCCCAGGCAGACAGATACTGAATCCCCTTAGAATGGCACCAGAAGCTTAGCCAATTGTTGAAGTCAATCATTTTGTCCTTGTACTACGGTATCATTCTGGGAGATGGCAGGATGCTACTCATGGCTAGGGTCATACCTGCCTGGGCTACAAAATCAGAGAGCTCTTCCATGTCTCTTTTCATGTAGTCCAGGGAGGTACGTATCAGGTAATTTACACCAACATGGACAATGACAGAGTCATATTTGTGCTTGTTGTGGAGTGACCTGATTCCGTGGGTTATGTGGTGGAACCTGGCACCCGACACGCAGCTGACGGTAACCTTCTCCTTGTTTAGCCTGGTGAGTGGGACATCAGTGTGCCTGACTATAGAGTCACCTAAGACTAGTGTTTTGGGTATGTTGTTTTGCCTTATGGGCTGTGGTTGAGTGGCACACTGAGTCTGTGGGCTATGTGTCATTTGGGTTGTGTTGGGGGGTGGAGGTTGCTTGCATTTCTGCTTTGGCGGTCTCTGTTGCTTGAGCAGATTATTATTGAGAGCCTCCACGAATGTTTTTGTGTTTCTATATGTGGATTTTTGGTGGTGTAGATTTAGTGGGACTATGTGATGAGTGTGGTGTGGCTCAAGTGTTTACCTTCTCTTCTTGACTGTCAAGTTCAGTCTTGGTTGGAGAGAGCTTTACCTCCAGTTTGGCTAGATAAGTGCATCTCTTACAGGTTGTGGTGTTGGGTGGTAGGAGGAAAGGGTTATCTGTATACATGAGGCAATTTCTACATTGCCCCAAGATGCCCAGATTTATCAGATAGACAGGAGAGAGCACTGGGAGCTGACCTTTGGACATGCCTGAATAAAAAACTACTTTCCTCTAGACAAGTGAGGAAAGCGAGTATAAGAGCTGTTTTTCTCTACGCAAGTGAGGAAAGTAAGTACAAAAACTGTTTTCCTCTAGGTAAAGAGGAAGGTTGAGCGCTGTAGTAATTTGTAGCTTATTTAGTGCTAACAAGTTCTGAACAAGTGCTGAGTAAGCAAATTCAAGTGCTAAAACTAAGAATCTGTACCTGGATCTTGTGGTAGATATGCTACCCAGTGCTTATCACTCCCACTGATAAGCTAGAATGCTTACCTCCAACACAGAAAGGCTTGGAGGGCTCAGAAGCTTATAAACAGTCCGGGATACAGCAAATCTGTATCTGGACTAGACTAGTTACAGAAAAGGTGGGAAACAATCGCAGATGTGGGCTTTTAAACCAGAAAGTTGAAAGAGATGGAAAAATTACCCAAATGGCCAATGAACTACAATTTCTGGGCCAGAAACCACTCCTGTGTTAGATAGGCTACCTAGTGTTTACCACTCCCACTGATAAGCTAGAAGGCTTCCCTCCAACACAGAAAGGCTTGGGGGACTCAGAAGCTTACAAGCCGTCCTGGATACAGCAAATATGTATCTGGACTAGACTAGTTACAGGAAAGGTGGGAAACAAGCGTAAATGTAGTCTTTTAAACCAGAAAGTTGAAAGAGATGGAAAAACTGCCCAAACGGCTAATAACCTACAATTTCTGGCCAGAAACCACTCTTGTCGTAGATAGGCTACCTAGTGCTTACCACTCCCACTAATAAGCTAGAAGGCTTCCCTCCAACACAGAAAGGCTATAGGGGCTAAAAAGCTTACAAACAGTCCTGGTTACAGCAAATCTGTATCTGGACTAGACTAGTTACAGGAAAGGCAGGAAACAAGCTTAGAAATTTTTTTTTTGGAAAGTGGAAAGGGAGAAAGGAGAAACAGAAGATAAATCAAAATTAAGGACCTAAGTGGCTTACCCTTCACAAATGTTCTCTCTGTATTAGGTAGAGGGAGCTAGTAACACTAGACTTGAATAGCTGAACAGATGGGACTGGTAGGAGTGTCTGAAGTCAAAATATGATCTCACTGTACTCGGTTGAGTGAGCAAATGAGATAGACCCAGGAGGAGTGTTCAAACACAAATTTACAGGTGGGTGGGCAAGTCCAAAGCCACCAAGATTAATACCAAAACAAGAACAGGGAGGGTAGATGGGAAACTAATTGCAGAGACAGAGTGAGAGAGACCACAGTATACTATGAAACAATTAAATAGAAAAATAAATAACTACAGAGAGACACAGACACAATATTCAATGAAACAATTAAATAGACAGAAAACTGAAATGTGATACAATCTTTAACACTGCAAGTTTGTACTTAACTCAGCTAGTAATGCAATTGATTGTAGGTATGTAGCAGAAGCCAAACAATTCAGGTATTCAGCATACCTCTCAACTGTACAGATTTTCCCAGAATGTTCAGATAATTGGCTCATGTTTTTGGCCTGTTCCTCTTTCTCCATGGCAAATCACTGGGATGATCTCAGAATCGTAGTCACTAAATAATGAAATATATTTGAGTGTCAGAATTCAAATCCTTCAGAAAATGTATATTAAAACAAATCCTTTTACTCTAGCAACTCTGTAAATTTATAAGAGCAATATTCAAAATATGTCCCTATTTGTACCTCCATGTTGTCAAGCTTTGTCCAGATGTTGTGCATTAAGAGATTGAGAGGTATGTGCATAATTTTAACTTGGAATCTGGGAATATGTGTAGAAACAGTCAGGTAGTATTAACAAACACCCCCCCCCCTCACAGGTCTTTCAGATAAGAAAACTAACTGCCTGGCAATAAAGTTTTAAATCCTGGACTGGTTGTGTTTACTCTGGTATTGTATGGTCTGACATATAGCATTCACCAAGATCTGATATCACAATAGTACTGTAGTGTCAACCACTGTTTCTCACACTGTGCTACATAAAATATGTCTAGGAATGTCTGTATAAGACTGTTGTAATTACAAGGTCAGACTGTACAACCAAGAGAGACTTAGACAGAAAACACTAAAGGAACAGACAGTGGTTTCTAAATAGCTCACTCTGATGAAACAGAAATTGTTGTATTTATACCAGACACAGCCATGGTTCGAATATTGGGAGTGGTAGTAAGCTGTATGCATAATCATACCTCTCAAATGTACAGATTTGTCCAGATAATTGGCTCATATTTTTGGCCTGTTCCTCTTTTTTCTGGCAAATCTCAGGATTGTAGTCACCAAATAATGACACACATTTGAGTGTCAGACCTCAAATCCTTCAGAAAATGTATATTAAAACAAATCCTGTTATACTAGCAACTGTCTAAAAGTTTATAAGAGCAATATTTAAAATATGTCCCTATTTGTACCTCCCATTTTGTCAAGCATTGTCCAGATGTTGTGCATTAAGAGGTTGAGAGGTATGTGCATAATTTTAACTAGGAATCTAGGAATATGTGTAGAAACAGTCAGGTAGTATTAACAAACATTTCCTCCACAGGTCTACCAGGTAAGAGAAGTTGAATTTAGCTATAAGAAAATTGAAGTATACACTGTGTACAAACACACCACTGCCCAAACCAAGGCAACAGGGTATTGTAATAATACCTGTAGAGTAATGATTAGAGCAATGATCATTAAAGTTGTGAGTACTGCAAGGATATACAAGTTGTTAATTGACATCTCCCCCCCACCATATCTGCAACAATAATCTAAACACACAAATCAATGGGTATGTTTTACACCAAACCTAATGTTGGGACATATGTCCTATTGTTCAACAAATAATGAAATGTCTTTCCATTAATATTCCATGTTGAAATACTATCACTGGTGGCCTGTTGCTATTAATGTAACCTGCATGCTGTTGTAATGGCCACTGTGGTTCTCTATATGCATGTGTTCTGTTTGCTATGCAACTGTTTCAAATCTGTTGTTTTGGGTTAATGGGAATATCTATGCATGCTGTTATAACTAGTCTTGGATTGTGTTGACTTTTAATAACCCACATATGTTCTAAAACTGTAACACCATACCACGTTTGGGAAGGCCAGTCCCAGTGGACCCACCTCTCCCACCTCATCTGGCTGTGGCACTGAGCCCCAGCATGTCTGAGAGCCACCCCAGGACCTCCTCATCTGCTGGCCCTGCACCACCTTCGGGTGGATCCGCCTCATGGGATGAGGCTCACCCCCCCCGGGGAGTGGGCACGGACAGGATCTTGTTACCCAAAGACAGGTCCAAGGTTTGGTGCATATCGAGCTCCGAAAGGTGTTTGGAGATCTGCTACGCCAGCTTGAGGGTCA